>NC_056707.1:5824846-6068985 GCF_018831695.1 Puntigrus tetrazona
GCTCGTTAATCTGGGTTGCATGTTAATTGCCAATTAAATTAAAGTGCGTTTTAACCACTAATGGCAGAAAAACAGCACACACAATTTGTTCTGGAGAGAGTTCTGTCACCAGTATTGTACTCTGCACTGAGGCTGAACAAATCTGAAGTAGCCCTAATCTATTCCTTATGTAAGCAAGATCAGTCAATAACAAAACCTGTTTCTGTTTAAATATTCTCATCTCAAATCTACACTTTTTATGTAACCAATTAAAAACTTGTTACAATCAAGACCCCAAATGAGACCTCATTAAGGCTGGTATCGTCTCGAAACTCTTCTAATTGGTTACCGAAACACTGTCCAGATCTGACTAGTAACAATCGTTTTGGAAGCAGAATTGTGATTGGCTACTTATCAGCCAACTGTGGAGGAACATTTTGCTTAGCAACCGGACAGAGGCTACTTGTAGCGCTTATTGCTCTGGTTGTCTTTGCGCATAGTTGAGCTTTTGTGAAGCCGCGACTGTGTTGAGATCACACACGCTTATCAGGACGTCGTGATTCGGACGCAATGCAGGCTTAAATCCGATGTTGCAGATTGTGTCCTTATACAACTTTTCAGTTACGTAAGCTTTTGTTGAGTTAAAAAGCGAGAGTTGAGGTTCCAGGGGTGAAGTTTTTCCCAGAACCGAAAGCTAAATAAAGTGAGCATGTCCTGTTCAGTCCTCACAGGACCTTAAACTGACAGAAAACAACAGGACCCTTAGTATAAACTGTAATATAATCCCATTAATGTGCGCTTTGTTAGAAAGACCTAAAGCGCTTGTGGTACAGGAAGTGAAAAGGCATTTTTATAAGACATATTTAAAGTCATGTTTCCAGTAATTTGCAATCAGAAGTAAAAAAGGGGAGAAGGCAGTTCAGAGGGTTTAAAAGCAGAATTGAGCAGGTTGTGCGTGTGTGTGTGTGTTGAGCAGTTACACAAAGATTTCATTCACAAATGTAAACTGTTTATTTGCGATTTTATTGTTGGGACTGCTGTTTTAGATACTGTAAATTATCTTAAGTCTTCAGAAAGAACCCTAAACTAGTCCTACAGTTTACAAGAAGCCCTGTGTTTATACTGCCTTTATGTTCTGTGGTTAAGCATGTGACCTCTCCTGAGCCTCGGTTTGGTTGTTTAGGATATTAGTCCTCATTGAGAGAAAGCCGTAATGAATGCTCCGCCATGTCAACACAGTTGAAATAAGGCTCTTTCAATGATTCTGGGGGTTAGAGGTCAATATGAAGTGGTTGTTAGGCAAACGGTTTGGGAGGAGGTAAACAATCCCATGTCGCTTTCACTTTGGCTATCCAGGAAAAAAGGATAATAGGTCAGTGCTTGTCTTAACCTGTGATAGATGTTCACCCATGTGCTGGAGCTTCACTTAGGTTTGAGACGTTAGACTTATGCTTTCTTTTTTAAAATGTCCTTCATCTGTCCCTGCGCGCTTGTCATAGATGATCCGAGGTATTTTTAGCATTCACTGGACTCTTCCTGTGTGATAGATGGAGAATCACAGGACCTCAGATCAGAGCATAAGCCTCTTTGATTTCTCATTTCTGCTGGGCAGCTTCAGCTGTGACGGCTCTATGTAACCGTGAGCGCTGCATGACTCATCAGTCTTAACCTTCTACAAGGTGCCGATTTCTCCAAATCCACTAGTGGAACAGTGCTGATATTGAGCTCTCTGCTATTTAATATGTAATCAAACGGCTTGAATTTAGGGAGTGACATATACTTATTCCCAATTTAAGTATATGCTCAATAGGCTGTATTATATTAATAACTATATTCCAGGTGTGCTTCCTTTCCATTCAATGTCATTTTTGTTATTTATTTAGTTTGATTTGGTGTTTTACTTTACCTTTTCATTTAATTCAGTTAACTTTTTCAAGTACTTATATATATTTTTAGTTTCAATCGCTGTATAAATAAGTATTTATAAATACATAATTAATATACTAAAAATATAATCAATCTTTTTGACAGCGCAGTTTCAAAACTGTCATTATCCTGATTCTATGAAGGTTTATGTAAATTAATTTATTTTTATTTGTTTGTACAGACAATTGCAGGCAATAAACCATAATTTCTCCTTTCACTTAAAATCTGCATTTTACCTTAAATTATCTTGCTTCTTATTTCTAGCGCAGAAACAGAAATATGTCTAAATATGTCTAATGTGCATGTTATTTTGTTTAGTTTTTTTAAGCAGCTTCGTTTTGGCAGAAGTTGTCATGTTTCTCAGTAGCAAACTCAGTCCCACAGTCTCAGCGCTGAAACTTGTTTGTATAGAAGTACTCCCATGCCGCCTGTGGCTGTCACGGCAGAAAAAAACTTTGCTCCTGTAGGTTGATGTAGAATTTCCTCTTCCAGCCTGTGTCTATCAGGATTTGATGGAGTATTGTGAATGTTACACTCTCTACGTCAGCACTAGATCTCCATGAGAACTCAGATGTGACGTAAAAGGCCCAGTGATCTCAAGGTGTGACTGTGCCCAGACAGTAGAAGTCTGGAGAGTCAGAGTAGATTTATCTTTGCTATCTTAATCACGAGAATAGCATTGGGGGTGAATGGAGTGTCCACCTCGATCGTTTTATGAAAAGTAAATTTCACACACGTAAGAGTCTATATCCTGTATAAACCAATAAATTGGAACTTAGGTTTTACTGCAAAGTTTGAAGTGACCTTTATTCTGTAATGCTGGTTTATGTAAATCCTTAATGTACTTTAATCTCATTAAATTGCACAGCGGCCTCAGTCCATTTATTACGAGTGCCCTTTCTGCATTTGTTTACACCACCCAGTTAGCTAAAATGTCAAACATGAAATTGAAGTAATGCAGTTGTCTTTCAGGAAAACAAAAAACAAGACTGGAGATCGTATTCTGGTCTGTTTTTATGTGCAGGTGTAGATCCGTCACTGCAGATAGAACACAGGATCCCAAACATCGTCACAAGTGGCCCATCAGGCTCCAAACCCAACAAGCTTGGGTGGCAAACTCAAGGGATAGGCAGCTTCAGATCCAGGTACAAAAGCGGTTCTCTGTTAAGCTCTGTAATCATGAGGACAAGCACCACAGACACAGACTCTTGTGAAAAGAAGTGCTCTTCAGCAGAATACAAGAGTACTTATTCTGAAATTATTATACTTTACAAAAAGTGTATAAATTTGTATCATTTAATATGCAAAATAACAAAAAATATATAGTTACATTTATATTAAATGCACTGTTTTAACCACTTTATGTAACTTCATAATTACTTAAGCATTTGCTGTATGATAAACTACAATATGTAATAAATGCATCTACTGAATTTTTGTATCTGATTTAAACTATGTTTGTATTTGTATTATGAAATGTATTTAAATATATTAGTAATGTAAAGTCAATAATATAGCAATTTGTAATAAAGGGCATTTTAAGACACACCTTACCTCTTTAACCATTAATATTATATTGTGCTATATTATAAATTTGCTGCATAACACTGCATATTCAGTACAATAAAGCATATTTTTAGGGTCAGTATCGCGGTAAATCGATTTGAATGAATCGCCAGCACCACGAGCGTTAAGGAAAGCAGGCACTTTGGAGAGAAGAGGATATTATTATTACTGTGTTATTCCTATCATATAGACATTTAGGATTTGAAAATGCCCATTCTCTGATGTCTGGCACTATAATGCGTCCCCACAGACCTTCATACAGAAAAGCCGTTACAAGCAGCCTTGGCAAGTATAAAGAGAGAAAGATGCGATGCCACTCCAAGAGGCGCTCTGTTTTAGTGCAGTCTTCAGTTGAAGCATGCACTCCCCCAGGTAAACACACACACACACTTAGGGGATTTTATGGGAGCGCTTTCTATAGCAGAAATGTTTTGGAAGCATTTTTTCTTTATATTTTTTCATTCTCCAGCTGACAACGAGTTGACAATGTGCGTTTCAGTCCCTGATATGATCAAGATGTTTTGATCTTCTGAGCCCTTAGAGAACAATGCATAGCTTTCTGAATAAAAGCCTCATTATTTACACAAAGAGAACAGCCTCTATCCGCTCAGTTCCCAGACCACCTTCCCTGCACGCCTGCATATGGAGATGTTTAACAAAGTTCCAGCTTCACTGACCCACTGGCTGTAGATTTAGCTCTAGTTTATCACACAAGCGTCAGCTATCACTAAGCGGACGTTCAGAGATTGAAAGCAACATCTTGTTTTTAAATTAAGCTCATGTGACTGATTTTCATATTAACTGATTCCCTTGGAGGAAAGCATGACACAAATGGGGCGCTTGTTGACAGTCACGGTATAGAGCTCTAACATTTGCGTGGACAGCTCAGATCATTTCTTAGATTTTTAAGAGAAAAATACTTGAGTTCATATTGAAATCCCTGACTCTTAATAACAAACCTTGGTGTTGTGTGAATTTTGAGCACAGTTTGAAACATTATTATTATTAAACTCGATAGGAAGCATTGAGATTACTGTTGTAAACGACAAACCTCCATTGGCCCCTACATTTTAATCGTATTTGCTGTCTTGAAGAGAAAAAACTTGTCGTGAAATCATATTTCAATAATTACAACTCTCAAAATTGATTTCAGCTGCATTTTATTGATAGAAAAGTTTACAGATCCTAAATGCTGCTAGCATGAACAGTGCCTTCTGCTGTAATATATTCAGATTAGGGCTTCTCTTTAATAATCAGGCTTAGTCTATCAAAATTGTAATGATCGCGCAAAAAAGATTTTCAGCGCGTGCAAAGCGTTAAGTGTCATTCATCGATCACAAATGTGGCTTATCATCTGGAACTTGTAAGCAGTAGCGTCATTACCCTTGCCCTTATTCAGATTTACAGGTATTTAAAATACACCATGCTGGAGGAAGGCTAAAGAAAGCAGGATGCAAATAAATATGGTTGCATATATAGAAAAAGAGAGATTGATTGGCTATTCTGAAGAGTTTTATGATCGGTTTTCCATTCTTATTGGTTATTTAGTGTAATAACTGGATTGATCTTGTTATAACAATGAGACTATCTTTGGGCTTATTGGCTGGTTGTTTTATGTCTGGTGATTTCTTTATTACCTTGCATCTTGCGGTTGAAAAAACTCATCTCTCTCCTCGTGTTTGTGTAACGTCTTTGCCTTTGTCCATCAATTTGGATTACATTATTATCTCTCCTGTTAGTTCAGCATTAATGAGTCTCTGATTCTTGGTGTCCTGATGCACTCTTCTGTCCTTCTTCGGTCAGAATGATGAAGTCAGTGAAAGGTCAAGCGAGATTAAAGGTTCAAGGTGAGGTCAGATCAGCATAGCGGGCCCATTCAGGGTCACCCCCCTGTAGGAATTGGTCATGGTCCGCTAATTCTTTTGTGCCCTGGATGCAGTAATGCACACTCACACATAAAGTGTCTAAGCTGTCTGATTGCTAACACGGAGATGATCTGATAACCCATCTGGCCTGTCATCAGATACCCTCTCTTCCCTCGCCCCATCCCCTCTGCTTGCATTCTTTCTTGACACTACATAAAAGAAATGGTTCAACCAAAAATGAAAAAAAGATGGCATTATTTACATTTTGATTGCAGATTAAACTATGCAAGTCTTCTGAACAGCTTTGTGTGAGGAACAAATCAAAATTCAAGGCGTTAATTGCCAGAAAAATGCTATAAATGCTTTGAAATCCTACCCTTCAGTTCTACCCCATTACAAATAGTATTTTCCCTGCCTATAATCAAACATTTCCTCTAGCAATCAGTCATGTAACATGCAAAGAACCAGTGGAGTTTGGTATAAGCTGACATCAAACCTCATAAACCTAGCTTTATTACAGTGTGACTGATTTGATTTAAGCTTCTGTCTGGATCAAGCCCGACTTGCAAAATGCTGTCTGACCCACTTTCCTGGCACGTTTTGATGTTGTCTGTCATCTTATGCTGTTCTGCGCATTCATTATCCTGGCTAGCTCCTGGTCTGCTCCGTCCTGTGAGACCTGCGCGTGTTTGTCCTCTGGGCGAGACCTCAGAACTCTTTTCTGTTGGAGTGACTGATAGAGGAGGTTTGGAAAGCAATTATTATTTCAGTTTTAAAGGTCAGGTCTTCCAGTAAAGCAGTTGTTAAGAGCACAGTCTTTCTTCGTTCTGTCTTCTCTTGGCGCACCTACTCATTCCAGTTCATTTCTGCCTCATCCCCTTTCCCTCCTAAGTCGTTTCTCAATTTCTCTCTCAAATCACTTCTCTTCTCCACGACTCTATTTCATGCCCTATTGTCTCCGTCTCTTTCTCTTTCTATCTTGCTCTTTCTGCATCTGTGTCAAGGTTACTCTTAAAGTGCCTGAGGACATGAAGTGAGAATAAATTACAATAATGAGCCTAGTTTTTATATGGGGTTCTTCCATGACTGCCCATAAATTATTAGACATGCAGACATTGCATTGCAGTTGTTTTAAGATGTTCATTAAGAGTGCATTTGTTTAATCGAAAAATAACAATATTGAAAAACTATTTTGCCAATTCTGTTTCTATTTAATATATTTGACTACTCCATCATCAACCCGTTTCAGTTTCAAAATGTAAGTGTCCACTGAAACTAATGCTAAGCTTTGGGGATTTATTCAGGGTACAAGACTGTTTTGCACTAATAATAACAGGTATCAGGCACCCTTGAGTGTGAGTAGACTCTTCCTCTTCACAAGAATTCTGTTTTGAAGAGATACATTAGGCTAATGCCTTTCACATTTAATGCATGACTGTTTGTTGCTCAGTGTCTGTCTCCTAATTTACTGGACACGCTCCATAGTAATTGCTCCTGTGGGTGATTAATTGCATAATTAATGTTAAACGAATCTGCTACCACCTACGGGCTTCTTGTCAGTCAATCTCTCTCTTTTTTGTCTTTTTCGCATTCATTTGTCCCTTCTTTCTCGATTGCAACTTGAATTCTGCATGCGTCTGCGCTTTTTGATGGTGAAAAATATTCAAAACTTTGGAAAATAACTTCTGGAGTGGGTTGTGCGATTTTAATGCGATTGGATGTTGTTGTTTTGTATTTTATTTTGTGGAGCGTTTTAAACATTTATTATGCCTGTATTCACATAATATAGTATGATAGTATGACACTGAATTATTAAATTTCATTGTGTAGCTCATGTTAAGTTTGGCACCTAAGAGTGCGTGACTTGTTGACAATAAGACTTGGCCTGGCGGACACTGAAGTCACAAGTTAAGGTAATTAAATAGTAAATTAAAACTGCTCATTAGTGGTACCGCAGTCTAATGATTATTACAGTTTACTTTTCTAACAGAGTTAGTCGATTGTAAATCCAGTTGGTTCTTTCTAATTTTGTTACACTTTTAAATCTCTGCAGAAGATGCCTTGTGCGTGATGAAATAGTACAGATGGTTTAGCTATATGACATATTTTATTCATTAATTGGTGGACATCTGTTATTTTGGCATTACGTTTATGATGTATTTATAATAGGGAAATGATGTAGTCATGTGTGTTGCCATAACTACAGGTCTCACATGCTTTGTTTCTGACCACATGAGCATTGCGTCATATGTATTTTCCAGCTTAACCCCGGCACGTTTTCATCAAAGTTATATATTAGCCTGGACTGAGAACAAACGCTTTTTGCTTTCTCTTCCATAACAATCATATATTAGACCTCATGAAGTTTCTGATGGATGTTTTATTTATTTTATTGCATTTTACGGCACAATAGTTACAAAAAAAGTATGTTTAAAGCTTTAAAAAAAAGACTGAAAAAGATTTTACTTATTTGACATCGTAGATAGTTAATGTATTCACTTGAGGAGAACTGGCTTCATCCATCCACTACCAGCTGATTAAGAGATGCTGGGCAAGAATCTGCCAAAGAAAAATTTGACATTTTCCTTGACTTTTGTAGGTCATTGCATAGTATTTTAATATCATATCTTTATTTCTGGAAGAGGAAGAAAAAGGCAGATTTTTAGATGGGTTAGATCAAGGGTTATAACTAGAGTTATGTAATGCATTGATTGTTTGAGGTCTTGCGGCTATAAAGTAATCAGCCTCTTGACACGTTATCCAACTAAGTGAGTCTCAATGTAAAGTCTTTTTCATATTCCCATATCAGTTATAATGTGAGAGGTTCAGAGATCTGCATAATCTAGATTCAAAACAAACTGTAAAAGATATTAAGAGTTTTACCAGAACAGTATGTCCAAAAATTTTATTTGACTTTGGCTCGTAAGTAACATCCTATCAACTACATTCTTGACTTCATTCGAAAATTAATCAATGACAAAATGATTCAATGACAAAAGACAAAGGTCCAGGATGGCTTCCATTTCAAATACTTTCTCAGTTTACTTGATCTCTGTTTTATAAATTCTGTTTCTCAAATCACTACGCGTTAACATTGTGCTGTTTTTTTAAATGACACAGAGTTGATATTGAAGTAAAACTGTCCCACCTCACCATCAGCCCTCTTGTTCTTGCCCTCCCAGACACCTCCTCTGCATCGGAAGACGAAGGTTCGCTGCGCCGGCAGGGACGGATCGCCTCCTCGTCTCCATACCAGGCACATCCTAGCGTAGAGCACTGGTTCAACAGAGTCATCCAGGGCTCCTCCACCTCATCGTCCGCATCCTCCACCTCCTCCCACCCGGAGAAGACCCCCATCACGCCACAAACACCACCTCTGCCCCGGCGGCCACCGTACTGGCAGACCTCATGGCTCACACACAGCTAGGTCAGTACTCGCCGCTGCAGCTATCCTCAGAACAGACCTTCAGCCTCTCGGTTTTAGACACACAAAGAGATGTTTAGCAGATTGTTGCGTGCAGCTCTTTCCATACAATGAAAGTGAATAGAGATTGAGCCTCCGAAACTCCAAAATTATGAAAGATTTAGATCCATATTTACGGATATTTATTAGAATGCTTTCTAAAGAATTATGTGACTATGAAGACTGGAGAAGTGATGCTTTAAATTCAGCATTGCATCACAACAATAAATCAAATATTAAAATATATTCATCTAGATAACACTTACATTGACATTAACATTTATTATAATATATTAATTGCATCCAAAATAAATGCTTTTGTGTACATGATATATGTGTGAGTACTGTGCATATTTATCATGTATATATAAATATAAAAAAAATTAGTTTATATATTGTACATTAAATATGTTTATAAATAATTTTTCTAAATATATACTGTCAATGTCTTTATATATACATATACATATAGAAATATGCAGTACACACACATATTATATATATATATATATATATATATATATATATATATATATATATATATATATATAAACATTTATTTTTGATCACGATTAATTGCGATTAATTAACAGTTTTACCGTATATTTTGATCAAATAAATGCAGCCTGGGTGAGCATGATATACTTTAAAAACATAAAAACTCTTGCTGACCTCAAACTTCTAAACAGTAGTGGACTTGACAGGTGAAGTCTGGCTATCTGTGTGTTGATCCGCTAGCTAAACTAGCGCTAATAACCAAAAACTGAGCTCATGCTGGTCTTTATAGCTGTGTACTGATCTCTGATTCTGATAACCCTGTCTTACTCCTAAGTGCAAAATTTTCAGCGGGCTTAAGCAAGGTTTCTGTTACAGCTCAGTGAGTTAAAAACAAAGTATAGATCTTGCGTTCATCTCTATAGTTGCCCATTTGTGCATGTTTATAGCACAGGGAGCACTTTGCTGCTCTGCCGCCGCTCACGGCGATGATAAAAATCATGGCTCTTAATGTCCTGGCTGCATGCTTGCATGTGCACAGGTTGGTTTTTAACTTTTTTTCACTGTACTGGCATATCTTTAGGGTCCTGAAGCCAATCTGTGCAGATAAAGCCGGCATTGGCCTTGTTAGTTTGACAGGCAAACAAAAGATCTGAGCAGGTTCCAGTTCTGCTGTAAAAGAATCATTTTGGCAACCTTCGCTGTTAACTTGAGTCCTGTTAAAGGAATATCTCACACAGTACTCACCGTCATATTGTTCCAAGCTCATGATATTTCCTGTAAAAAGTGAAAAAAAGAACGATTTGAAAGTAAATGGAGATCAAGCTGCAAATATGGCAAAAGCACCATGAAAGTATCATAAAAGTAGTTCAATGTATATGTTTATATTTTACCTTAACACAGGGCTGTATTTCAAAATGACAAAATGCCACAAACATGCCAGTTTATTAATTGAACATTCTGTTACTCTATACAGTGAAACACTGTACATTCACTGGGACATACTGTATAATTTTAAAGTAAAATACTGATATATTTTTGAAATCATTTCCTATTATTAATATGACTTCTTCAACTTCTGTATATTAATATCTTCTTCAGCTTGAGACTTACCTGATGAGCTTTGATTTAAGTCGTCTTTAGCATTTTAAAGTCCAGTGCCAGTATATGTAAAAATAAATATTATTTACAAAATAAATCATTTTTGTTATTTACGTGTATTGCCATTAGTTAAGTTAATTAAATATTAAACCCTTATTAAAAATTAAACCCTTTTTACCATAAATGTAAAGCATTACATTTTTTTTACATCAAAGGTTTGATGACAGCAGCTGCCTTTTTTAGGCTTTAAAATGTTTTCTGAAATCATCCAGTTTGTTAGGCCTCAAACGTAATAAAGGATTGCGAACTTTTTTGAAAAGTTTTAAACAGCCCCTCACCGCTGTGTGATTTCAGTGTATGAACTGGAACAGAATAACATTTTTGAACACATTCACTTTACTCAGCTGCTCCGCTCTTTACAGAGTTCTGCTTAGAAACATTTGCATTCCCCTTATCTCTCGTCTCCTCCTCTTTCTTTCACCCTGGAGCCGGCCCTGGGCGCTCACTGTAAATAACCTCAGATTTCACACAGTGTCAGAGCGGCTCTGTGGGTCCACTGTTCTAAAGCAGCCTGCCAGACAAACCCAGCTGTAAGAGGGAAGATTAAATGCAAAACAGCTGCGCGCTGGTTAATAGTGTGGAAATCACTTGTATGTGAAAGACTATAAAGCTTCTCTATTGGGCGTTAAGAATGAGACGGACAGTAACCATCACGTGGAAAAGAAAAAAGACGCGAACTGTCTGAAATAGATGTTACATGTAATGTAAAGCAACAAACATTTAGCTAATCAGAACATACTTGATGTTTAATTTCCATGTCTGTTTGTTTTTGCCATTTGTCATTTGAATTTTGGACCAGTGAGATTTTATGGCAGGCCCTTAAATCCTTTAAGTTATCGGTTTGATCATTTCTCGTGGGTTTGATCTCGGTCCACCATGCATTGTTATACTTTTGTCCTCCACTCACCTTTGACCTTTGGCACCTCATGACGAGACAACCACAGTGCACCCCGGATGTGTGACAGGCCTGTCGGGCGCTCGGTGCATGCGGAGCGTCCGCAGGTGGCATCAGTCGAGGGCTTCACGCGGATACACACACACCAGCGTGATGGAGACCGCCCGATGGTGAGTCCCCTAAAGCTTCAGCCTGCTGGCACGCGACCTGTCTCACGCGTCTCTCCTGTGAGAAAGAGGGAATATCATGTCATCTCTCCACAGATGTGTTTTAGCGTTTGAGGCTCAAGCTAAAAAAACACTTTACATAAACGTAAAGTCATTCAGGATCTTTTTTTGCAGTTCGTATCCAGTGAAAAAAGAGTGGGATATTTTCGCCCGTTTTTTCGTATATGTTCCTGCTTGTTGAAGCCACATAGCGTCATGTCATCAGCATGCTGGTTTTTAAGCTCACTAATAAGAGAAAAAGTCTGTCATCGTCTGCTCACCCGCATGTCACTGTAAAATGCAGTCTCCCTATTGTTGATCATTCAAAAAAATGATTTGCAGTTTATTTCGAAATTTCCACCAATTTCTTGTTCTTCTGTAGTGTTGTGTAGCAAAACTGATTAGCAGTTCTTGTATGCATTGTGAACATGCCAGGATTAAACACGTGGAAGCACAACGGACCCTTTTTGAGCGACATTAGGGTATATAGATCATGACTCATCAGTTTTCATTTTTAGAGTGTACTGTCCCTTTAAGACATAGAAGCGGCACATCACAACTATACATCAGGTTCATGATTAACCTGCTTTTCTTTCCTATGGTGCATATGTGTTTAATTATGATCAAGCGCCAAAAAACTAAAAGCGACACATTTTATTTACATTTTTTTCGGACGGAAAGATGATGTCTGTCATTCTCAATTTGAGTCACCTCAGCCCTGTAGAAGCAGCATGCTGTCATGAGCAGCGTGTTTTTATTCACCTTTTCTCTTCTTCAGGCACTGACAGGGGAGATGGGAGGCCACGGATGGTATTTATACACGTTTATTTCAATCTGCCCCTCCTCCTGGTGTCTCTGTGCATCTGTGTCTCAGCTGTGACCTCTGTGTTAAACGCCGTCTGCTTAACTTGTCCACTATGTCATTTTTGGAAATTAATATCATAAGAAAAGTATTTCCTCTTAATGTGTCTCTTTGTCTTTTAATGTTGAAGTATTCTTTCAAGGTCTTTTCACAGCAAGTATAATTGGCTTTGTTTTGATACAGCACTATTGTCTAGAAATATCTGGCACTAAGTTTTAGGTGTGTTTTTGTTGATCTTTTGTGAAAAAAAAGTGCATTTTTGCATACTTAATTACATGTTAATTACAGTTAAATAAAGATGTTATAGTCTAAATTTATATTAAAAGCGTTTAAGTATATCTAAAGTACACCTGACAAGCATTTATTGTACACTTATACTTAAAAGCAATCATTTATTTAAATATATTCATAATTACACATTTTTAATTAAGTTAAAATGTAGTACTTTTTCAAAAATGTATTAATCTTGAATCTAAGATATAATACTACACACACTACAGTAAAAATTACAATCAGTTACTTTACTTGTGCTTTAGTATGTTAAAAATAAAGCGCACTTCAAAGCCTGACAGAAGATAAAGCAGAACGATTTAAATCATAAAACATGCATTACACTTTTTTTTATATCTGATATTATCAGTACAGTACAGTTGTTGTTTATTATATGATTTGGGCTGAAATAGAACATTCTCTACAGCTAAGTGCACTTCTTTTTCACAAGGGAAAGTTAATATTTAAGTAAAAGTGTGAAGAGATAATTAGACAGATGGTCCTTGCTTTTAACAATTAGGTTATGCTATGCTCCATGATTTTATTGTTTTTAATGATGTGCACTTTACATAAATACATTAGTTAAATGTGAATTTGAATCATTATGATATTGTAATACTGCTTGTACTTTGCATGGTATTGCAAAAAATACTATAGAGCTGCAACAGTAAAAAAACATGGTATTATAATATCACCATGTTCATAAGTGGTATATTTTTGTTCATTTTTGTTGGCGAATACAAGCAGGCTGCACGTTAGCCACAGTGTGTTAGTGATAGTGCGTGATCATTATGTTTAATAAGGTTAATATGGCTTATGAGGCAGGACAACAGTAGTTATGTTTGTGGTTATCCTCACGCGAGAGGTGTAATAGGCTTCCTCGGGTCCTGCAGTGAATTCTGGGTACTGAGCACGTGTGAGATGCAGACAGAGAGCGAGGGCAGACAGACAGTGTCTCCTGACGATAGGATGTCAGAGAGCATCTCAGTCATGCATATATACACGACACAGGCCAAAGTATAGATTCATCATGTGAAGATGATCGTTGTGTCTTGATGTTTGGTTCTGTTCTCTCCTAACTATCGCGCGCACTTTGAAGCATTTCATGGGTGATTCTCGTTAACTGTTATAAACCAGCTGAGAAATGTTCCTCAGACATTTTGTTTTTGGTAATGTAACATAATTATTACACTATAAATTACAAAGCTATTTTCTTTTTTTTCTTCATTGTTGTGCATGGGTCATTTTGTGGTGTTTCTGTATGCTAAATTCTAGCATTTTATAAAAAGAACAGTTTATACTGCAATGGAAATTTGCAAAATATGTTCTCCTAAAATACATTATTTTACATTCAATTTTAAGTGTATTATTTTTATTTATTACTTAGTTTGTCTACATTTTTAAATACTTTTCTTCGTATTATGTAAAATAAATAACTATTTATACGTATTATTATTCATGAAATTGCTCAGACATGTTTGCAGCGCTTTTGTAGAATGACCCTGGTGCTCTTGTGATATTGTTTAACATGTATTAACTTATTCATTGAATCTTTTGTCCCTGTGTTTCATGTGAATGGAGTTTTAATCTATTTAAACTATAGTAATCCTAAAGCCCTCTGTAAAGCATATAGAGCACGATCAGACGGACTCTTTCAGAAGAAAGCTCATGAATGGTTGATGAGATGGGTGGCTGGGTAGCGGCTTGTTGCTAGGCAGCATGAGTCCAGCTGCCTCAATCAGAGTCAAGGAGTCTTTGATGCTCTGGGTCAGGTGTCTCTACTGAGCACGCTCAGTACCATCTTAACCAACCCCATGGGCATACGGCCTTACATTGACTGACAGACTGTTGTGTGAAACTGTCCCCACCATCCTTTCACAGTGACCTTTCCCTGCTTTTTATATCTCATCCTCTCCATCTTTCTCTCTCTCTCTCTCTCTCTATGTCCTATCTTCTCCTGACACTATCTCTGTCTAAAGGCGTTTCAGTCAACAGTCGAGTGTCCTCTAAGATTCAGCAGCTCCTAAACACTCTAAAAGGCCAAAGAGACCCCCTTTACGAGAGTTCTTTGTTGATGATTTTGAGGAACTTTTGGACGGTAGGTTACATCTAGAAATCTAATTCACGTGGTGTTTGCTCAGCTAATGATCTTGCTTGTTCAACATTTAAATAGTTTGGTTAAGTGTTCAATGTAAGCTGGTCCTGCAGCATGTTCTTCTGAAACCCTCTACCTCCCAGCTCCACCTGTCTAGGAATGTGTCTCCTTTCACTTTTAGATACAAACTCACTTACCTTGAAATTCACACCACCATTTTGATCAAGTCAGGTGGTGGGCAAAAGAAAGTTAGCACTGACATACCCTCGACCCGAGTCTTTGTATGTGCTCCATGTACCACAGCATAACCGACTGTGACACAATCCATTTATTATGTCGATATTTTACCTATTCGTATGTAATTTTATTTTCTCCAAGAGCTCAAGCATATCCATAGAATGGTGCATCAAGCTAATTGATGAAGAAAAAAAGGCAAACATATCAGATGTGCCCTTGCAGATTACAAGTGATCGAGGGCCTCGAGCGTTTCAGTTCAACCCAGAATGCATCCTTTATCTGCTATAGGGTTTTATAATTATGAAATTGAAATTATGTGGCTAACTGAGGAGAGCTGTACCAATACACTTGGCAGGCAATAAAGTTGGCAAAAAAAAAAAGATTTACTGGCATTAAACTAGGAACCTCAGTCAAATGCTAAATAGTTTAGACTTGAAATTGAGTTCTTTTGTAATGAAATGTCACATCATGGTAGCGAGGACAAACACCAATCACATTTCCTTCAGAGAACATCTCACACTTAATATACTGTATATATATATATATATATATATATATATATATATATATATATATATATATATCACAAAAGGTCTTACAAAAGGGTTTTACAAAAAGAAGAGTTAGATTGAATATCTTTATTTGTAACATTTTGCTATTTAGTCAAAACTGCTTCTGATCCAGGAGACAGGACAATAACATAACAACATATTTGTGAATTGTTTCTACCTGATGTGTGTCATGTCACTGTAAAGGGCTGAAAGCGGTTCTTTTTAGCAAAGACAGGTTAGGTTACTGATGTATATAAATCAGCATATGAAAACTATTTCTCAAAAAGATCATGTGACGGCACTGAAGACTGGAGCAATGACCACTGAAAATTGTCGCAGGAATAAATTCAAACATATATTAAATATATTCATTTTAAGTCATAATAATATTTTTGCAGTTGCAACCTTGGAAAGCAGAGCACACATTTTTCAAAACATAAACAAAACTAAACAAAAAAATGGTATGAATGGTATTGCATTAAAAAAAGTCTTGTTCAAGGTTCTTTATTTGTCACATACGTATTACATACATATTGAGAAAGTGGACCTGTTTACTGAGAGTGTGCAGTTACCTGCTCCTGTTTCTGTGGTAACAGTGACTTCTCTGATTGGTCAATCTCAAGTCAGGATTTTATTCAGCAGTTAAATTGCTGAAATGTTTACAAATTATTGCTCAAGTCAGTTTCTCAGAAAATGAATGGCATGTTTTAACATATACCTTGATTCATATATAATTTGTTTGATTTATATTATTTTAATATTGTGATTATTATTTAATATAGTTGTTATATGCAGTACGGTACAGTGATCCACACATTTGCAGGTTATTAAAGTTATTAAAATGTTTGAGAAACCCTGTGAATCTATCTCTTTTTGTTTAGCTAGCCATTCCTTACATCTCTTGAAAATATGCTGTGAAATATTCTTTTAATATTCTCTTAGCAGCATCATCTCTCTCTCTCTCTCTCTCTCTCTCTCTCTCTCTCTCTCTCTCTCTCTCTCTCTCTCTCTCTCTCTCTCTCTCTCTCTCTCTCTCTCTCTCTCTCTCTCTCTTCTCTCTCTCTCTCTCTCTCTCTCTCTCTCTCTCTCTCTCTCTCTCTCTCTCTCTCTCTCTCTCTCTCTCTCTCTCTCTCTCTCTCTCTCTTTCTTTCTGTTCCAGACACACAAAATCAATCAAATCTATTTTAAGCCGTGTCACATCTCATCCTCGGGATGCATAAGTCACCCTGAGATGCTTAGTGACATTTAAAATAACTCTCACATAAACTCTGCTCCAAAACCCAGCATCTATCATCAAGCCACAGAAATGATATTAAACACTCTATATAGGCAGGAGACTCAACTCGGTAGTGATTTCAATAAGCCAAAACAATAATGCATTTCATAGGTGGCAAATAATAGATTTTTAATTACACTGACTGAATGTCTTAGTATCTGAAAGTTTGTTTATATATAATCCGTCTAAAAATCTGCATAATGTTTATTTGCATAAAGCAAACCGCACGGGGTAAGTTAGTAGAATATAATGGTTGGTGAATATAAGCTTTGTTGTATACGATGCTTTAATATTTCATGCCTGTCTCTGAGATGATTTCTTATCATCTGCAGTCCAGCATCCAGATCCAAACCAGCCGAAGCCCGAGGGGGGTGAGATGAGACCCCTGAATGGGGAGCCTCTGGGGGTGGTCACTAACTGGCCTCCGTCGTTACTGGCCTCTTTACAGCGCTGGGGCACCACGCAACCCAAGAGCCCCTGCCTCACCGCACTGGACAATGCCGGAAAACCCGTCTATACATTAACATACGGTACAGCAGAACCTCCCATTGAATCGAATGCAGCGATAATGTACTCGTTTATATCTTCTTCTTATATTATGCATTTTGCTTTTATTTATGTGTAGTGCTAGTGTACTCATGAACTCTCATTCCTAAGGGAACAGTGTAGGTTTGATTGTGTGTTTTTGTAAATATGTTTCCGTAGGGAAGTTGTGGGCGTTGAGTCAGAAACTTGCCTATACGCTGCTGAACAAACTGAGCACCAGGAATGAACCACTGCTGCGGCCTGGAGACAGAGTGAGTGTCCTTTTCATGCACTTTCACATCCTTTTACACCTTGCATTAACTGTCCATTCTGTCATGCAAGATCCCGTTCCCCGCAGGATCCTGTCTTCTTTCATCACTGATCAAAGACATAGCAGGTTACCATAAAGTCATGTTCAAACAAACTAGTAGACTAAGTAGGCTTAGTAAATGTAAGTAAGTCCCAATTTCAATTCTCATACACTTTTCTAAGCTATTTTGTGATATCAAAAAGAAAAAAAAATCCAATAAGAAACTGTGTTAAAATAACAGAATTAACCAAAACCATTTAGTTTGACCATGTTTAGCTAAATTTTAATACAATTTAAATGACATGACCAACTTGGGTGCTGTGATAGTTTTATTATTAACTAAAATTATTTAAAACATTGTTTTGTTAAGAGAAATATTAGATTTAAAAACCTAGATTAAATCTTACATGACAATTAGAAATGTTTTAGTTTTATTTATATAAATGTGTGTGCGTTTGCACAGAATACAAGTAACACAAAAACAGTAGCAGTGAATAACCTTAAAGGACAGTTCACCCAAAATGAACATTCTGTCATCATTTACTCACCCTGAAGTTACAAATCTGTATGATTTTCTTTTGTTCTGCGAACACAAAGGAAGATATTTTAAAGAAAGGAAGCAGGCTATTTTGGGTCACCATTGACTTCCATGCTAGGGAAAAAATTACTATAGGAATCAATGGTGACCCAAAACAGACTTACAGACTTTCTTTTTCTTTTTGGGTGAACTATTCCTTTAATGCAAGAGGTTCACATAAATCCTTTGTGTATCTCCGCAGGTTGCACTTGTGTTTCCCAACAATGATCCTGTGATGTTTATGGTGGCGTTTATGGATGCCTTCTGGCGGAGCTGGTGCCTGTGCCCATAGAGGTGCCACTCACTAGAAAGGTATTAATCAGCATTACACCAGCACACAGACAACAAACACCATCAAAGATTTCAACCACGATAGAGCCCCCTGCAGGAAAACACACTATATGACATCCTCACATCACAGCATTATCCTTGAAAAAAGCTTTTATTTTTTTTCAAACTCAAACTACTGTATGGTATGAGCACGAATAGTATACTGCTAATCAAAAAGATAAGTACTGTTTTCTAAGCATTGGTATGTGAGCATACGTGAATAACCAGTCACACGGTCCTTGGGATTTTCTCTTCTGTAAATGACCTGAATGTCTTCTATCTAAAGGTATTGTGAGCTGTCATGAGCTGAAGGCATCAAAGCGCATTAGGTTTGATTAATAGAGCTAATGTTCCTGATGGAGACGACTAATCCTTTAAAATGAAGGACAAGATACCACACACGATGCCTTAATGCCGTGCTAGTGATGAAAGGCGGAGGGGGAGTGAGTGGACTGCAGATGGGTGTTGTATTGATGACTGTGTGTGTCTCTCTCATCAGGATGCAGGCAGTCAGCAGGTGGGGTTTCTGTTGGGCAGCTGTGGGGTCACTCTGGCCCTGACCACTGATGCCTGTCAGAAGGGTCTGCCCAAAGCACAGACCGGAGAAGTTGTCACTTTTAAGGGTGGGTGATCCGTACAAGCCAGCCACTTCATCTCTGTTTAATGCTGCTGTTTCTTCTCCTCGGGTATAAAGCGTGTGTATGTTTTTACAGGCTGGCCACGGCTGCTGTGGTTCGTCACTGACGGAAAGCATGTGGTAAAGCCTCCTAAAGACTGGCATCCTCCATTAAGAGACGCTAGCAACGAGATTGCATACATAGAGGTCAGAAACATTCTTTCTTTCTTTCTGCTTGTCTATCTGTCCATCCATCCATCATCTATCTATCTATCTATCTATCTATCTATCTATCTATCTATCTATCTATCTGCCCATCCATTGATCATTTTATCCCTTTCCTTTTTACTTTTTATCTAATCTGTCTGTCTCTGTCATCCATCCATCCGTCGGTTTATCTGATCATCTATCCATCCGTCTCTCTAACTGTGTGTCTGTCTTTCTGAACGCAGTATAAGACCAGTAAGGAGGGCAGCACTATGGGCATCACGGTGTCTCACTCTGCTATGCTGGCTCACTGTCATGCTCTCACACAGGCCTGCGGATACACAGAGGGTGAGTGTGTGTGTGTGTGTGTGTGTGTGACTTCCACGCAAACACACAGGCTCTTCTGAGACCGGCCACTGCAGGTCTAGAGTGTCCTACTTCCACTCTCTAATTAACCAGACACAGCAGCTCCTGCAGTGAACACACACTCTACCCTCTTCTTCCACCTCTGTATAAACCTTTAAAACTGGTTTGCACATGTAATTGTTATCCAGGGGAACTAAGATTAAAAAAAGGTTTTAATATAATGGTTTATTTGCTGCTGTCACATACATCACACCATTTATTACTGGATTATACACCACAAAATATTTACTGTGATTTTACTCACTGTAGGTGAAATTATAACAAATGTTTTGGACTTCAAGCGAGATGCTGGTCTGTGGCACGGGGTCCTCACGGTAAGTCAGACACATGTTCGATATGTTCGCATACACTCACACTGATACAGAGTTAGATCCCTTCGCGCTCATCCAGCTGTCTTTTGCTTTCTTAACCTGTGTCCCAGCAGCGGCTGTCATGGTGATGTTCAGAGTGTGATGAACCGAATGCACGTGATCAGCATCCCGTGCTCGCTGATGAAGGTCAACCCTCTCTCCTGGATCCAGAAAGTCCACACCTATAAAGGTGAGCCTGTGTGTCATGATCTTTTACCACAGAACTATGACCACTTATGTGTGGATAAATCAAATGAATTAAATAAGATGTAGTTGCTGTTTATTTAAAATTGAAATGTATTTTCTTCAGATTAGGGGCTTTTTATTGGCTCAGTTCCAAGAGTTTATTCCAAACTTCTTTTTATTCCACTGATCTCAAACCTCCGAACAGCAGAGTACTCTATACTCCACGTTTCTTCAGATCATATGTATTATGAAGATTCATTCATAATATTGAAAAAAGACACTTTTGCCACCTACAGGTGGAATGATGTAACTACAGAAAGAGGAGTTTGTGAACTTTTTATACAAAATACATTCTGCTGGATTAAAATTGTTCAAAAATGTTGTGTATTATGCAAACAGAGCATTTTAAGAAAACCTGCAGATTTTGCAGTGACACGTAATTTTAAGTTTAATACTGCTTCTCTGTGCAGATTGGTAAGAAACGTTTCACATCATAGCTGTTACTACACTGATTACTTGCTGTATGACTGTCTGCATGTTTCCATGTCCTGTTTTTCAAACAGCGCGTGTAGCAGTGGTGAAATCCAGGGACATGCACTGGTCACTTTTAGCGCAGCGGGATCAGAGAGACATCAGTCTCAGTTCTCTCCGCATGCTCATCGTTGCTGATGGAGCAAACCCATGTGAGTAAACACTTAATTCCAAATCGAATGGAACTCATCCTTGACTCTCACTAGAACATTAAGCATGCTGTGTATATTGAAATGCAGGGTCTATTTCGTCCTGCGATGCCTTCCTCAACGTCTTTCAGGCCCGTGGTCTTCGGCCAGAGGTGATCTGCCCATGTGCAAGTTCTTCCGAGGCCATGACTGTCGCCATCCGCAGGTACACCGGTGACATTACAGCAGCTTACTACTGTGAAACCACCACTGTGCTTGTACATGCAGGACTCCGCTTATTATTTCATATAGCGTCTCAGAAAGGACAATGGCATTTTGCATTTCGCTTTGCATATGGCAGTGTCATTTTCCAGAGCCCAAATGCATGTCGACTGACTGTGTCTGTGTGTGTTCAGGCCTCCAGAGATGGGTGTTCCTCCTCCGGGTAAGGCAGTGCTGTCCATGAGCGGTCTGAGTTATGGGGTGATTCAGTAGACACAGGAGAAGCTCTCCGTGCTCACTGTCCAGGATGTAGGACAGGTCATGCCTGGAGGTGAGACCTGCTTTACTGAAAAACAGCTTTGACTGGATGAAAAGTGTGATTTAAAATGATATGTTTTTATGGCAATCCATGTTTAACATTCTATTATTCCGAATTTTTGATTTCTCTTGTGAACTAATGTACTGTCTCTGTGTGTGTGTGTGTGTGTGTGTGTGTGTGTGTGTGTGTGTGTAGCGCTGGTGTGTGTGATCCGGGTGGAGGGCACGCCATACCTGTGTCGAACGGATGAGGTTGGAGAAATCTGTGTGAGCTCCAGCAGTACAGGAATCTCCTACTATGGTCTGCCAGGCATGACCAAGAATGTTTTTGAGGTATACAGAAGGTCCGATGATTTGTATAGATTTAGAGTTGTTCAATTAATATTAGATTTTGGTTTTATTTTGATTAAATGCGCAACCTTAGTTAGTTAGTTAAATATTTCTGTCAAAGATTCACTGAGCCATTCTGTAGGCATTTTGTTATTACACTTTACAGAAATGTCTGAGCTTATGATTCAAGCAGTCTCTAGAAAGGCTTGAGCATTTTCCCTACGACAATATAGATAACGAAAACCACTCACCATTGCAAAGAGCTATAAGCTATATGTTATCATCCTGTTAAAAAGTTTGTGATGCTTGTCTAAAACAACGTACACGAAATAAAATTGCTTTCAGACCATTCCCGTGACGTCATCAGGAGCTCCAATCAGTGACAGACCCTATACACGCACATCTCTCCTGGGATTCATCGGGCCGGTGGGTTCACATGTCTTAAACCATTGCTTTTGAAACAGAACCGTCTTTTAAATCAACACATCTTTTCTGGATTGTTTCTCGTATTACAGGATAATCTGGTGTTTGTGGTGGGAAAGATGGATGGCTTGATGGTGGTGAGCGGCCGGAGACATAACGCAGATGACGTGGTGGCCACAGCGCTGGCCGTGGAGCCCATGAAGTTTGTGTACAGAGGAAGGTAGCTCAAGCGTCATTTACTCTCGACTTGAGATGAGCATGAATCTCTGCTCAGACTGAGGGCTGCATCTCTGTTCTCTGTCAGGATTGCGGTTTTCTCTGTATCTGTGCTGCATGACGAACGCATTGTTGTGGTGGCAGAACAGAGACCAGACGCCTCGGAGGAGGATAGCTTCCAGTGGATGAGTCGTGTGCTGCAGGTCAACACACTCACATTTACACACACTGCATAGACTTCTATTGTCTTTTTAACACAGCTAGTTAAAAACATATTTTAAAAGCTGCAGTCAGTTAGTTTTGCCTCTTTTTCGCTATCTATGTTTATAAAATCTGGAACTGGAATTATATCCCATGCCGTGAATTAAGCTCCGGCAAGGACGAATCTAATGTTTTGAGGTGAATGTGTAGCCTTCAGCCACTGCTGTACTTAATAATCACAGATTCTCGTCTACATCTTGAAATGTGACCCAAATAATAATATATTTTCATTAAGTAAGCGAAAAGTATGTCACTATTAGTGAAGCATTACAATCGCATTTCAAACCAGTTATTAAATCCAAAGATCCATTAGCTCATATTACATCAAACCTCAAATTATTATCATTAATATACTTTATTCTCACATTGTAAATGTGAAGAACATCAGCATTACGTGACTGTGTAAAGTGTGTATTAGCGCATAGATTTCAATTTACGTACAATCTCATTTCCGATTGACACATCATTCAGTTTTCGTGGTTTTGTCTTTGAAATACACATCTTGTGTAATCCCAAGCCATCTGTAATCATGAGCACATTTAAAACTGGAATATAATCGAATTTCATTCACATTCATTCATATAATCCTTTCTGGTTAACGCTGCTTTAGACATGAAGCAATGACGCAGTGCCATGCTCGAATTACATGCAAAAACCCATAACCCATAACACTCAAAAACTCTATTATAAAACATTATTGTAAGTTAAGAGTGAGAATCTGGCTAAAGTAAGGCGATAGTTTTGAAAACTCACTGGTTATGTACGTTTCTCAAATATTGATTTTGGATCATTTTTAATCAAAAAAAAGTTACAGACTGCAGCTTTAAGCCTAAGCCTAACGGAAAACCGTATGCATTTTTGCAATTTAAAAAAACAAGTGAGTGTGAAGTCTTTACTCACACACATACATATTTTTTTAACCAGGCTATCGACAGCATCCATCAGGTGGGAGTGTACTGCCTGGCTCTGGTGCCGCTAACACACTACCCAAAGCTCCTCTGGGCGGCATCCACATCTCAGAGACCAAACAGCGCTTCCTGGAGGGAGCCCTGCACCCCTGCAACGTCCTCATGTGCCCCCATACCTGCGTCACCAACCTTCCCAAACCTAGACAGAAGCAGCCGGGTACAGGTGAGGCCTGTGTGAGTCCTGGGTGGTTGTTTTTCATTTTATCCATACTTTGCACCTCATCACATGACCTGTTGTTTCAGAGGTGGGTCCTGCTTCCATGATTGTTGGAAACCTAGTGGCTGGAAAGAGGATTGCACAGGCCTGTGGGAGAGATGTTTCACAGCTGGAGGACAATGATCAGGTAGAGATCAACGCCATTTCACAAAGTCAGTGAAGATACTTCTGAAAAAAGAAGTATTCATTATGGAAATACTTTGTTTTAAAGAGTGTGCTTAAATGCAAACTTAATGTAATGTTTTCAAACACTTAACTCTGTGTTAATTGGATTTTTATGAATATGTATTATACAAAGATTTTATTAAATGCAATTTGATGAAATTTAGAATGCTTTTTTGACCTGCATAAGTAAAGACTTAAAGGGATTGCTCACCCAAAAATGAAAATGTTGTCATTATTTACTCACCCTTTTCTGTAAGACCTTTTATTAAGAAATCTGAGAGCTCTTTGACCTAGACAGCAAGGATCCTAACACATTTTACAAAGCTACAAGAATACTTTTTGTGTGCAAAGCAACCGAAAATAAGAAATGAGTTTCTCTTTGGTAATCTTGCCAGTTTGTCCATCCTTTGAGTGTGTGTAGGGTCGGCCGATCTGATTCCTTCTGTTAAAGTTACCTTTTTTAATAACAATGGCTGTCCCGGACAGCGGGCGATCTTACATGCTGGTAAAATCTAGATAGTAGTAGGTACTTCTCCAGATATTAATACGGTAGCTAGCATTAGTTAAGCGGTCAGTGGGAGTGCCTCCATCTAAGCTCCGCCCACAGAAACATTACTAAAAGTCTATAGTATTTACTATAAATTGCTATAGTATTTTTTCATAAGAGGATTTTAATTAAATTAATATTATATTATCTGCAAATACAAGTTGCATCTGAATTTTAAAGTAAACTGCAGGTGCGCTTTTAATACAACGAAGTGCACTTAATCACAGGGTGTGCTGTTGTCTGAATGTATCTCTCTCCTCTTGTAGTTCCTGTACATGCAGGATGTTCTTCAGTGGAGAGCTCAGGCCACACCAGATCACCCCCTGTTTCTGCTGCTCAACGCCAAGGTACAAGCTCATCATACCCCTTGGCCCAGGAAACCGTGAATACACAGTCTGACTCGGAGCACTATCATCTCACTTGGTGTGTTTTATTTTTCAGGGTACCGTGGCCAACACAGCCTCCTGTGTACAGCTGCACAAGCGGGCAGAGCGCGGCGGTGAGCGCTGATGGAAAGGGGTCGGCTTAACACTGGAGATCACGTAGCACTTGTTTATCCTCCTGGTAAGAGAGAAAGAGACTTATATTACTGCGTGTAATAAAGGGTTTCAGGTTCTGTGGGCTCAATAGCTCTCTGTCCTCCTGCTTTGCAGGGATTGATCTGATCGCCACTTTCTATGGCTGTCTGTACGCCGGCTGTGTTCCGGTCACCGTCAGGCCTCCACACCCGCAGAACCTAACCACAACCCTGCCAACCGTTAAAATGATTGTTGAGGTAACTTCAGTGCAGCGCGTGCTGTTTATCATGGCCATGCTTCCCAAGACAATAAACAGAAAACTAGCGCCCCTTGAGACCAGACGTTATTATTGTATTAGAATTTTATAGGTAACATTTCAGCAATAATGTTAATTTTGTTAATTATTAACTATTAACTAACTAACTTTTGCTGTATATTTATGAATGAACATTAACAGATTAATAAATGCTGTAAAAACTGTTACTCGTTATTAGGTTATGAGGGTGATGTTACTCATAAGGGGTTGTTTTATTTTATTTTACTAATTAACAAATTAAGTGTCATTGCAAACAAATAATTCTAAAGCTTTTCTCATTCGAGTAAGCTGTAGTCAAACTTATATCAAAATAGCATATATTTTTGGGACTAATTCTATTAGATAATATATGTAGACTGTATTTTGTGTGTGTGTTTTAAGAATGAATATATTAACTAGTGTTATTTTAGCCAGTAACTGATTGATTAAAAACAATTTTTTTATTCCCTGCTGTAACGTTTCTACCCTGTTTCATATGTTTTCGACAGGTCAGTAAGTCTGTATGTATTCTGACGACTCAAGCAATAATGAAACTACTGAAATCCAAAGAGGCGGCAGCTGCTGTAGATATTAAAACGTGGCCATTGATACTGGACACAGGTAAAGACATCATTTACAGTTTTTTTTTACTACCGTATGATTGCATTGCCTTGTTAAAAGAAACAATAAACCTTGTTAATTCGTTCCATTCAGATGATCTCCCAAGAAAGAGAATCCCCCAGATCTACAAACCTCCCACCCCAGAGATGCTCGCCTACCTGGACTTCAGTGTTTCTACCACAGGAATCCTTGCTGGGGTCAAGGTGCAGTCTAACCTGCCGTGCCGTAGCCAGTGACACGTTCATTTCATGTGGGTTTGACGTTTCTAACGCTGTGTGTTTCTCACAGATGTCCCATGCTGCCACCAGTGCCTTGTGTCGCTCTATCAAGCTGCAGTGTGAGCTGTACCCCTCTCGACAGATCGCCATCTGTCTGGACCCTTACTGTGGCCTGGGCTTTGCCCTCTGGTGTCTCTGCAGGTGAGAGACAGTTCACGCCTCGGATACTCTAATATTATACTATTTACGTGAACGCTCAGTAATGTAAATCGTGCGCGTGTTTGCAGTGTGTACTCCGGCCATCAGTCTATTTTGGTTCCTCCCCTGGAGCTGGAGAGCAATCCGTCTCTGTGGCTTTCTGCTGTCAGTCAGTATAAAGTACGAGTGACGTTCTGTTCGTATTCGGTGATGGAGATGTGTACCAAAGGCCTGGGCTCCCAGACCGAAGCTCTGCGGGTCAGTAATATACAGTAGTCACGCACCCTTAGTAAACCTAATCAAGGGCATGAGCTGTATTTGATTTGAGTTTAACCTGCCTCTGTGCACCTGTAGTTGAGGAATGTGAATCTGTCGTGTGTACGGACCTGTATGGTGGTGGCTGAAGAACGTCCTCGCATCACACTCACACAGTCTTTCTCCAAGATCTTCAAAGATCTGGGGCTCTCCTCGCGGGCCGTCAGCACCACCTTCGGCTGCAGGGTCAATGTGGCCATTTGTCTTCAGGTGAGTTGTAGAACTTAAACGTGTCCTTCTTAAAGACCCGTTCACATTAAGTGCAAAGCGTCCACGATTTTTATCATGACAAGTATAATGCACTATAAATCTCGTATATCGTTTTGTTATTGCAATAGGATTGATATAGCGTTTTCTCCAAGGTTATCGAAATTTAATATCGCACTTGGTTTGAAATATTTTGTTGTATTTTTTGTTGCATCGCTCTTTGTGTGAATGGGCCTTTATCTGCCGTAACTGTTTAAAAATCATTTTCTGTACCCTTATGTTCTGTTCACTGGCCTGGATGCCCGTCTGTAACTGTATGTATATGTATCTGTTTGTGTATTAAATGTACGCCTGTGTTTGTCTGCTGCTCCTGCCTCTCGTCAGCCCAACAGGCTGGGCAAGTTGGCTGAGCAGGTACTGTGACCCAGATGGGGACCACAGGGGTGCTAGCAGGGGGCTTCCAGGACGCTTGTAAAGGCTTTGCTTTTCATATGCCTCTGTGTTTGTGTGTGCAGTGTGTGAAATGCTCATGTGCATGACATAAAAGAATGCTTCGCTCCAGTCTCTACGTATGTAATAGTTTTCATTATATTGTAATATGTGTGCCAGCACTGTTACTCACAGTACCATATATTATTTCATAAGACGAAATGAGATGATCCATATACACTGCTTTTTTAGCTTAGATTTTTTTTGTTTTGTTTCCAGCCAAAAAATCGAGAAATTCTTAAATCGTGATTTTCTCGATATTGTCTTGTTTTCAGAAAAAAACAAGTCAAAATTAAGCGGCTTTTTGCTTAGAACAATCAAAATAATCTACCAGCGGGTTAAGATAATTAATGTTATTTCAAATTGGCAGATTATTGTAAAAACTCTTTCTTTCTGAAAACAAGAAAATATTTTCTATAAAATCTTTGATTTAAAAAAAGAAATCTAGGCTAGAAAAGTGTTTTTGCAGTGTACTAATGTGTACTAATCTCGTCTATCTGTCTGTCTGTCTATATATATATCTATCCGTCTATCTAAGTAGTCAAGTTAATGAAAAGCGACTTTAATGTCTATATGCTTGATTTTCATTTACTCTGACAGAATGTATTCATATGCCTGCTCTGCTCTTCACAGCTTTTGTGCTTGGCCATGCACTTACTATATATTCACTCTAGGCTGTGCCCAAGCAACGCTTGTAGCTGTGCATATACAGTAGTGTAAACTCACTTATATACGAGCTGTGTTTGCAGTACAGAGGTTACATTCGTGAGCGGGTCATCGTAACTGTTGTGTGCCTCATTCCATCCAATAATGCTTTACAATAAACCGCAACAAGAGTAAGATGTTTTACGAGAACTAAGAGAAAAACAGTTTTACAGTGACTGATTAATCTGATAGTTCACCCCAAAGTTCGGTTCCCATTGACTTTCATTATATGTTTACAGTGGAGGTCAATAGGAAGCAAAACCCGAAACAGTTTACCAACCTTTACGCAAAAAACATTTAGATTTTGGACCGAACTATCCCTTTAAAGGAAATGTATGACAAATTCTCTGCTACTTCCGTCTGTGGAGGTAAAGCATGTCGTGCTGGGAATGCATTTACTGTTTATGATCTGTCATTTGTTTCACAAGCGGAGACAGAATTGTTTGAGACGATGTTTCTGTGTCAGACAGGTCGAACAAACAAAAGATCTGCCTTGATAGCAGCTTATAGTTCAACGTGCAGGTGGCTTGTAGTTGTCACTGCCTATTAAAAGAAATTATAGCAAAACAAATGACGCACTTTGCCTTTAAGAATCCATGTTCAGCGTATTATCCTTTCGAGAAGGTCCTATGTGTCATCACGTATAATATCAGCGCTGGTTCAGGGTAACGGAGTACATGTGTTAGTGCCTGAAGGTGGATCAGCAGAATGAACACAGAATCTGTGGTGGCAGATATATCACAGAGCTCTCTCTTTGTTTGCAGGGCACCGCTGGGCCGGATCCTACCACAGTATATCTAGACATGAGGGCTCTGCGACATGACAGGTGCTATAACAAACCCTTAAGATCGTCAGTCTATATTCTGTTGTTTATCTACCAATATGTATGTAATTTAAGTGTTTTAATTAAAAACGTTCAGTTGTATATGATCTCTTTTTTCGACTCATTCAGGGTTCGATTAGTTGAGAGAGGATCGCCGCACAGTTTGCCACTGATGGAATCTGGGAAGGTGAGATATTTTCTGAATAACAAAAATACGCTGCAATGTAAAAGTTCGGAGGAATTCAATTTTTTTATGTTTGTGCAACATTGGTCTCTTATTCTAGCCAAAGCTGCATTTATTTGATGTAGCATACAGTTTGCAGTATAAAACACTAATATTGTGAAATATAATTGCATGGAAAATAACTAAAATGCAAAGTTACTCTAACCAATCATTTTTAGAAATCATTTTAATGCAGTAATTTGTTATATATTATTACTGGTGCTCAATTATTAAAAATGTAATCCAAGGTTTAAAAGTTTTTCCTGCTACATTCACTTTTTATTATTTTATAAATCTTTGAAATTCAATTCTTTTGTAACATTATGAAGGTCTTTGCTGTCACTTTTGATCAAGTTAATACATTCTAAATAAAGTTTTTTTTGGTTTTTATCTTGAATGGTAGTGTCAAGGTTTAAAAACACATTAAGCAGTTTTTAACACTGATGATAGCAAAGTTTCTGGAGCAGTAAATCTGATTTCTGAAGGATCGTGTAACACAGAAGAATGATGCTGAAAATGTATTTTTATATCACAAGAATAAATTAATTTTATAAATATATTAAAACAAAAATATTTCACAATATTACTGTTCAATCAAATAAATGAAACCTTGGTGAGCATAAGAGATTTCTTTCAAAAACATAAAAACGTAATTAATCTTAAACTTTATTTTTTTTTTAACAAAACTAAATATTTATTTGAAATGTATTATATTTCTCAACACACAGATTCTGCCTGGGGTGAAAGTTATAATTGCCAACACGGAGACCAAAGGACCTTTAGGAGATTCTCATCTGGGAGAAGTGAGTGTGAAATGTGAACGCGAGTGTTATTAACCACAGAGAACCACATCTGAGCTCCCAAATAAGTAGTGTTACCTGCAGAGTCTGTTATATTGTATCATGTGTGGTGAGCTGATGGCACTGTATTTAAAAACAGATCTGGGTGAGCAGCCCCCATAATGCCACAGGATACTACACGGTTTATGGTGAAGAGGCGCTGCACGCTGACCACTTCAGCACCAGACTGAGCTTCGGTGACACGCAGACGGTTTGGGCTCGCACTGGATATCTCGGCTTCCTGCGGCGCACAGAACTCACAGATGCCAGCGGAGGTACCATACGCATGGGATGAAAACCAAACACATTCCAGATATTTCTGAAGTGACTTTTCAGTTTAAATTCATGTTCAGTAAACGTTCAGCACACACCCTGACAAGCTAATAAATTAACTTAGTGTTCGTGCATTATTTTTGGGATATACTCAGACAAAAATCTGTTGCACTGTCTAATAAATAGTTTCTGCACATTATTCCAGAGCGGCATGATGCCTTGTACGTGGTGGGTTCTCTAGATGAGACTCTGGAGCTGCGAGGAATGCGCTACCATCCCATTGATATTGAAACATCTGTCATAAGGTCCCATAAGAGCATTGCGGAGTGGTAAGCAATGGTTTTTAAAATCATTTCAACCTTTTACTTAAACCTTTACTCAACCACTCATGATTAAACACTGTTAACACAAGTTACTTTTTTACTTAATTCCTTGGTGTTAAAGGAAGTTTAATACAAGGAGTTAAAGGTGTTGAGTTTAAGATACAATCTGTGGCATGCTGTCAGCTAACTTACTTCCTGAAACACAAGTTGATGTATTTTTGTTATGCGAAAGTTCTAAGACCACTAAATAATTATTGCTGGCAGGTCAAACACACTAATTGATATTCTAATATTCTCTAACATTGTTAAATCTAATATTGGTAACTACACAGACACCATTCCTAAACATACTTTAAAGAAGCAGCCTATACTTGTGCATTTTATTCATATTATTCTTGGAATATGGTTAAAGTGTACTGCTGAATGTACTGACAAACATTTACGGTAAACTAAAATATACTTTAATGTCATTCGTATTGAAACTTAAATGTCACGTATTTAAATATATTAATTGCACTTCCAATTTAGTATATTATTTAATATGTATTGATATGTAATACTGAATAACACACTAGTGTTAAAACTACAGTTAAGTACTTTGTATGCACATCATTTAGTTGTTTGACATTATTACAAAGTGCACTTTTTAAATGTGTACTTTTTCGTGAAACGTACTTTACGTACACTCCTCTTATTTCATTACTATTATAATATCTGCATGTAGTTTTTTAAATAATATTTCAAGATTTGAAGCATGCTACAAATGCACATTCAATATAATTAAGTGCACGTCTTTATCAAGGAAAGGACAAACAGGAGAAGTCACATTTCTGAGATATTCGACTGCATGAATGCTGTTGATAAAGTTTCATTTAACTGGAAGCATTCCTTTAAGACAGTGGTTCTCAACTGGTTTGGCCTTGGGATATATATATATATTTATATTATATATTTATTCTAAGAATATGACTAATACTGATTAAATACCCTAGCAGTGGTTTAAACATACAATATGACACAAAGTGAAAATAATATGATATATGGTGTGATGTTTCCGAGCCCACCAGCTCGGGGAGGGACGCAAATTCGTGAAAGGATGTAAAAATGATGGCTCACTCGCAACAGCACTTCAGTGCAAAGTGCAGTTTTTATTTACAGTGCAGCAGTGTCGACAGTGAAGGCTATATACAGGTGCACACCAAAAACCAACGACAAACAATCCAAAAGTACCAAAGAAAATAAAAGGGAAAAATAAACCGAAAACACTACAAAGATCAACCAGGTATCCACCATATACATTAAAGTTTAAATTGCGTGAGGCACCGCAGTAGCACTCTACAAATCGACTTGGTGAACAAGTCCCGTCATGAAGTTTGGCCTCTGCTTAAATAGGCCAAACTCCACCCCTTTTTTGGATCCTACCATTTGCAGGTACATCTAACATTTACAGGATAAAAATACCACCTCTATTTGGTACTTACTATTCATCCTTAATTTCCAACAATTTTAAATACAAATCAACAGACAATCCGTTACACTTAATACATTCATTGTATTATTGCCACACGTAAATACACACATAAACACCTAAACATACATTGACAATGGTTTCGCTTAGCCGGCTCCGCGGCACAGCGCGGAAGGCTGTGACATTATAATTGGCCGCGCTCGTGCGCTCGGCTTGCCACCGCTAACTTTCTCCGGAAGACTGACTACGCCCACACAGACAGACATAACAAAGACAAACAGGACAAGCGCTATGTAAAATGTATGTAATGATTAGTATAAATAACGGAGCAGTGCGGAAATGGGAAATGTCCGTGTGCTATCATTTTCATAGTGTGCACCCGCTACACTGATAGCGGCAACAGAGGGGAGGATGCAATGAGTGAATGAGGTAAACCGGAGTGTGTGCGGGTGTATGTGCGAGTGTAATTTAATGCTGCTTCCCCAGCGGTGGCAGCTACTGTGACTTTGTCACATCACCTTCCCCCTCTCCCAGCCGCGTACTGGCCGGAAACCTGGACAGATAGTCGGCTACTATATTGAGTCTTCCCGGTCTGTGCCGTATCTTGAACCGGTATGGCTGCAGGGCAAGGTACCACCGTGTAACTCTGGCATTGTGGTCCTTCATGGAGACTGGATCCAGGTTAGGGCTCGATGGTCAGTCTCTAGGTCAAACTCTCGACCAAGGAGATAATAGCGTAAGCTGTCCAGGGACCACTTGATGGCGAGACCTTCCTTCTCAACTGCCGAATATCTTGCCTCTCTGGGGAGTAACTTGCGGCTGAGATAGACAACCGGTCTCTCTTCTCCTGCACTTCCCTGGGCAAGGACTGCACCAATCCCTGTTGCTGATGCATCTACCTGTACCAGGAACCTTTGTGTGAAGTTCGGACTCTGGAGAACTGGGTTGGAGCATAGTTTTTCTTTTAAGTTATTAAAAGCTGCCTCACATTCATCAGTCCAGGAACAGGGTTTGTCACTGTTTTGGACAGCAGGCCGGTCAGAGGAGCCGCGATGGAGGCAAAGTGTGGTACAAATCTCCTGTACCAGCCCACCAGTCCTAGGAAGGACCTCACTTCCTTCTTGGTCCTTGGTTGTGGGCTCCTTCGGATTGCCTCCACCTTACCTATTTGGGGTCTCAGTTGCCCATTGCCCAGGTGATACCCCAGGTAATTTGCCTCTTGCTTTGCCCACTCACATTTAGCAACATTCAATGTTAGTCCGGCTTCCTCTATCTTCTTTAGGTTTGTTGGAGGTGGTGAAGATGCTCTTCCCAAGAGTTGCTGTGTATTACCACATCATCCAGGTATGCTGCAGACCAGTCTTCACAGCCTAGAAGTACTCGGTCCATCAGCCTCTGGAAAGTGGCTGGTGCTCCATGAAGACCAAACGGTAGGACTGTAAACTGGAACAAACCTAGAGGTGTCCGGAATGCCGTGTATGGTCTGGACTGAGGACTAAGAGGAACCTGCCAGTACCCCTTACACAGGTCTAACGTAGTGATGTATTTTGCCTTTCCAATTTTCTCCAGCAGATCGTCCACTCTTGGCATGGGGTATGCGTCAAATTTAGACTGGGCGTTGAGTTTGCGGAAGTCGATGCAGACACGCAGGATCCATCCTTCTTGGGGACAATCACCATTGGACTGCACCATTCGCTCATTGAAGGTTCGATCACTCCTAGCTCCTCATCAGCTTGATCTCCTCTTTCAAGGGTTCCACCAGCCTCTCAGGCACCCGGTAAGGACGTTGGCGTGATGGTGTCAGGTCAGAAAGGTGGATGGTGTGCTGGGTCAGCTCCGTCCGTCCAGGCCTCTGACAGAACAAAGCGGGAAACTGGTTCAGAAGGTGCTGCAGCTCTTTCCTTGTGGAGTCTTCTAGGTGAGTCAGACTCACCACAGACGGCTGTCTCTTTACATCCTCTGAATCCTCTTCCTCATCTACCTCCACCTTCCTCACAAGAAGCGATGTTTCCTGTCCCTTACCAGGTGGCTCTTTCCCACTCCTTTAGCAGGTTCACGTGGTAGGTCTGCCTGGTCTTGCCCTTGTCAGGATGATGAATTTCATATGTGACTGGCCCCATCTTGCGGACCACGTGTGTATGGCCCCTGCCATTTAGCTAGTAGTTTGCTCGTTGAAGTGGGTAACAGGAGTAATACCTTCTGTCCTGGTTGAAACTGCCGCAGTCTGGCGTGCTGGTCATACCACATTTTCTGTGTTTTCTGCTTCTCTTGCAAGTTCTCTTTGGCTTGTTCTCTGTATCGCTCCAGACGGTCTCGCATTTCTAGCACATACTGCACAATGCCCTTCTCCGCCGCCTTGGAGCATGCAGGTTGCTCCTCCCAGCCTTTCCTTAGCAAGTCCAGGGGTCCTTGTACCTGCCATCCATAGAGAAGCTCGAAAGGTGAGAATCCTGTTGATGCTTGGGGTACCTCTCGGTACGCAAAGAGAACAAATGGTAACCACTTGTCCCAGTCTTTTCCTGTGTCTGCCACAAACTTCCGTAGCATGTTCTTGAGCGTTTGGTTAAATCTCTCCACCAGGCCGTCCGTCTGAGGGTGGTAGGAGTTGTTCGGATGGCTGTAATGCCCAACTGCTTGTTCAGCTGCCCCTCAGCCGCGATGTAAAGTTTGTTCCCTGGTCTGTGAGTATCTCCTCGGGTATGCCGACTCTGGAGAAAAGTTGAACCAGGGCATGGATGATCTTAGGAGTGGTAATTGAACGGAGTGGGAAGGCCTCAGGATACCTTGTGGCGTAGTCGCTCACTACCAAAATGTAGCGATGTCCAGCACTGCTCTTTTCCATTGGCCCCACAATGTCCATGGCGATTCGCCTAAAAGGTGCAGAGATAACAGGGAGCGGGTTGCAGAGGTGCTCTGCCCCGTTGGGACACAGCACTTGTCTTTTGGCAGATGGCACATGTGTTGCAGTGTGTTTGTACATCTGTGTATAGTGTGGGCCAGTAAAAACGTGAGCTAATGCGTGCATATGTTTTCTGTTGGCCAAGGTGACCTGCCCATGGAACAGTGTGTGCAAGATGCAGAACAAGAGGACGACAACAACATGGTACAATCAAACGGGTCATATCATTATTTCGCACATATAACACAGAATTCAATAGCACATATTCTTCATTGCACAGGTTTGATGGTTTGGCACACTCAGCTTTGATAAACAAGGATTTCAAAGTTCCATCATTCCTTTGAAGTTGTGCTATGTTCCCTGGGACCTTCCAGCCATTAACCTCGAGACCCTCCACTGAGGGGTCAGAAGCTGGGGCTCCCAGGTACTTCTCAAGTCGCCTTTGGCGGCGTGACTTTTAGGCCCTTTAGTCCCGCCCTGCAACAGACTACTATCCAAGTCTGGCAATGGCTGTAGACCCGGCCCTGGCTTGAGCTCTAGTGAGAGCAGGACATGACAAATCAACACTGGTTGTGGCAACAGAACATTCAGAGTTCTTGCTGGTGGGTTGCAAGAGTTCATAAAGCACTGGTAAGTCTCTACCAAGAATCATATCAGCTGGTAAATTGTCGACTATGGCAACATTAAGTAAGTACATTTGTTCTTGTACTCTCTACCATTATCTCAGCTTGGGGTACTGCTTTACATCCCCATGCACACACTGAACAGAGGTAGTATTCACATAATTGACATTATTTACAAAGCATGCTTTTAACATTGACAGAGAACTTCCAGTGTCTAAGAGTGCTTTCAGTTCATGTCCATTAACAGTCACAGCTAATACATTCTGACTCTCCCCTTAGAGCCAAAACCACAGTCCCCTCTCTGGGCACATAACAAAATCCCGTAAGTTTTGCTTTGCGAGCAGGACATACAGCTGCTTTGTGGCCCGGCTGCTGGCAGTAAAAGCAAAGCAAGTCTTTGGTTGTTGACTTTGGACCTTGTGTATTGTCAGATATTGTCAGACCCCTTACACTCCCAAGCTATGAGAAGCACCACGCACAGTACCTTTAGATGGTTGAGTACGAGGACCGCCATGAGCATTCAGGTACTGCTGAGCCAACCTTGCTGCCGCCAGTCCTGACCTTGGCTCATGCTCTCTCACCCAGGTGCGTGCATCGAAGGGAAGCACCCGAAGAAGCTGCTCCAGGACGATGGCCTCACCGATCTCCTCTTTTGAGTGCTCCTCCGGTCGTACCCAACGCTTGTACAGATTCTTTTTAGCCGGTGGTAAGTCTCTGTTGGTGACTCTCCAGCTGGAACCGCAGATGATCGGAAGCGCTGACGGTAGGTCTCTGGAGAAATGTTGAATTTTTCCAACAGTGCATCCTCAGGTCAGCGTGAGACCTCCGCCTGCTCTCATCCATTGCCAGGTGCGCCTCCAGTGCCTGCCCGGTCAGCAATGGAACCAGACGATAGCTCCACTCCTCCTCAGGCCACCTCCAGGTCCTGGCCAGACGCTCGAACCGCCGAAGATAATTCTCAATGTCTTCCCCTGGAAGCTCGGCATCTTCGGATCAGCCCACTGCATTGGCTCTCTCAGTGCTGTACCTTTTGGGGAGTCTTGGACATAAACGGGTCGGTGTCTTGTGGATACCTTAGGTGCTGGTGTTGGTAGCTCCATTCGGATGCTCTCCCCATCCATCGAGGCCTCAGCAGGACGAATTGACTGCCAGATGGACTCACGAAGACCTCGTAGCTCTCGCAGAGATATCGATCCTCTCTGCTCTTGAGCATCCAGAAATCTGCGCATCAGGGAAATCATTCCTTCACCAGCTGTAGCGTCAGAGGTGACAGACTTGGTTGGTGGTTGACTGGACTTTGGGGAGACTTTGGGAGGACTCGTGACACACTCCTCATCCTCTGTATTGTCAACCGATTTCCAGGCCGCCTCCTCTTCAGACGCAGCCTTCACTTGGGATCGTAAACCCGCCCTGGGTTTCTTACCCTTCGGCACTGTCTTGCAGTAGCCATCCCACTTCTGACACCAACTGTGATGTTTCCGAGCCCACCAGCTCGGGAGGGACGCAAATTCGTGAAAGGATGTAAAAATGATGGCTCACTCGCAACAGCACTTCAGTGCAAAGTGCAGTTTTATTTACAGTGCAGCAGTGTCGACAGTGAAGGCTATATACAGGTGCACACCAAAAACCAACGACAAACAATCCAAAAGTACCAAAGAAAATAAAAGGGAAAAATAAACCGAAAACACTACAAAGATCAACCAGGTATCCACCATATACATTAAAGTTTAAATTGCGTGAGGCACCGCAGTAGCACTCTCTACAAATCGACTTGGTGAACAAGTCCCGTCATGAAGTTTGGCCTCTGCTTAAATAGGCCAAACTCCACCCCCCACGGGATCCTACCATTTGCAGGTACATCTAACATTTACAGGATAAAAATACCACCTCTATTTGGTACTTACTATTCATCCTTAATTTCCAACAATTTTAAATACAAATCAACAGACAATCCGTTACACTTAATACATTCATTGTATTATTGCCACACGTAAATACACACATAAACACCTAAACATACATTGACAATGGTTTCGCCAGCTTCGGCTCACGCACAGCGCGTGGAAGGCTGTGACATTATAATTGGCACGCCATTCGCTGCGGCTTAAGCACCGCGCTAACTTTCTCGGAAGACTGACTACGCCCACACAGACAGACATAACAAAGACAAACAGGACAAGCGCTATGTAAAATGTATGTAATGATTAGTATAAATAACGGAGCAGTGTGGAAATGGGGAAATGTCCGTGTGCTATCATTTTCAGTGTGCACCGCTACACTGATAAGCGGCAACAGAGGGGAGGATGCAATGAGTGAATGAGGTAAACCGGAGTGTGTGCGGGTGTATGTGCGAGTGTAATTTAATGCTGCTTCCCCAGCGGTGGCAGCTACTGTGACTTTGTCACATATGGGTATAATATATGGGAATAATATGGGTTATGGAAACAACCATTACAATGCGCTAATATAAGTATCGCAATGTCATTTTCTTTGAGAAACACTGCTTTAAGAGTTCCTGAAGACTGTTTTTTCCCCCGTATTAATATCTTGCTGTATGAAATGTTTTAATTTCATTACCCTTTAATGGGTAATATTAACAAAATTAGCCATGTTTTGATACTGTTTTTCACACTTACAGGAATAGTTCACTCAAAAATTAAAATTCTGTCATCATTTACTCAACCTGAAGTAGTTCCAAACATGTATGCATTTCTTTGTTCTGAAAAGAATGTATATTTTTTGAAAGTTTGTCACCATTGGCTTCCATAGTAGGAAAAAGAAAATACAATGGAAATCAGTGGTGACCCAAAACAGCCTGGTTACAAACTTTCTTCAAAATACCTTCCTTTGTGTTCGTTAGAACAAAGAAATCCATACAGTTCTGGAACTACTCGAGGGAGACTAAATGATTACAGAATTGTCATTTTTGGGTGAACTATTCCTTTAAATGCACCTTTCTTCTCCTCACTCTTTCTCTCCCTCTCTTCAGTGCTGTGTTCACGTGGACAAATCTCCTGGTGGTGGTGGTGGAGCTTGAGGGGTCGGAACAGGAAGCCCTGGATCTTGTTGCTCTGGTGACCAACGTTGTTCTGGAAGAGCACTATCTCATAGTGGGGGTGGTTGTGGTGGTGGACCCTGGAGTCATTCCTATCAACTCCAGAGGAGAGAAGCAGCGCATGCACTTGCGAGACGGCTTCCTCGCGGACCAGCTGGACCCTATATATGTGGCCTACAACATGTGAGAATGTGTAACACGGAGAAGAAACCAGATGCCAGGAATATCTGCATATGCAAATTTACAAAGGAAGCGTCAGGGGGGAAGTTCAGACATGCTTGCCTCTTCCTCCACAGACATGAAGAGTCCTTGATGGAGCTATGCAGTTTATTTTTTTATATCAAACTGTCAGAATGCCTTGCAAATAAAACTCTGATTCAGTGGTCAGGGCAAATGACTTGATTTCATCTCCTGTTTTACTTGTGTGACACAAAGTTCATTTTTTATTCAAGCACACTTGTCCTGCACATGACACATGCGTGCTGAATGTTCCCCTGTGTGTGAGGAGGACCGGCCCAAAAGGGGCAATGGAGTGCCTGATGTCAAAACAAGATACAGACTGCAGGACTACGCCTTTGTAATTTCAAGGGCATGTGAAAATGTGTAACGCACTTCATTTCAATGCATTACTACCGCCTTCGTTGTAGCTGTAAAAATGCACAAACCAGTTTTTGTTTGGTTTGTTCTCTTTTCACACCAACGCCGATTTTTGGTAAATGTTTAATCTGGAGACCAAATGGCAATAAGGATGGATGTGAGATGGAGATATGGAAGTCTTTGCAAGAAAGCAGTCCTGAAGGTGTGCTGTGGATATGCTGCTCCATAAATTCACAAGCTTATGCATTCCCTGCCTTAAATGTTTCCCCCAATTCTTTGTTAAATATTTCATTCATTCATTAGACTGTGCAGGACAGGAATCAGGGTAATAACGGTGAATAGATGAAGAGTCTTATTCAGGTAACCAAGTCCCAATCTGAAAAATATTTCTGCTCAAATTTACATTATTATCAGCATTTCAAGTTTGAACTATTTTTTAGAGTATGGCATCACCGTTCATGGCTAGATTATCTTATATTCCTGCAGATGAATGTATAGGTGACATTTTAGTCTCCTGCATATTACAGATTGAAAAGAAATTAGCCTTTTCCATTAATTCATTAAAAAATGCCAAACAGATGGGATCGCTATTTCAGGAAAAAATGACCACTGCAGGTGAGGGCTTTTATTCTTCTGTTCATTACTGTTGTAAAGTGTGATATGTGCTTGTATTTTTCAGACGCACTGTACACTGCATTGGCCAGCACTGTAAAAACCACTTTTAACAATGCTTGCTCTTTTATTGTGTTCATTACGTAAATGACAGGCAGTATGCCTGCTGTAATTATGTACAGAATTTGTGTAATAAGTTATTACTGGGACACCAGAAAACTACAACTACTTTTGGCATGGTTTTGCAGTGGCATGGAGGAAACCAGATGCTGCTCAAATCGAAGCTTAATTTCACAAACAGTAAGGGGAACAACATGAGACACTATTCATGTAATATTTTATATTGCAAGAAGCAAGAAGTGGTTTTGCTGCGAGGATTGTAAAGCACATACAGCATCTGTATTGCAGGATGGTCGTGTGACTGTTAGTGTTCTTTTTTTTTGCAGTTCTGTCATTTAGTAAATATTTGGTTGAAACAGCTTTTGACTTATGTTAATATTTCTTAATAAACCCATGCTTTTAAATTATGGACATTGATTTTAATTATAATGTCATTTTTAATGCACATTTGCAGACAGTTTTACCCAAAGAAACTGACATGGCATTTAAGATAAACATTTTATTTCATTTAGTCTCTGGAAACTGAATTCAATTAAACTGACATTGCTATTGCTAAAGCTATGCTCTACTGTTTGCTACAAGAATGCCTAATGAAATAAACATTGCATATAATAGTAAGCAAAAATATAATCAGGATGAAAATGATCAAAACATGGTTACAAATATTTAAAATTTTCCATTAAGCATGTTAACGGTGCTAAATATGTAAAAAAAAAATATTTGATTGCCAAGATTATAAGATTATAAGCTTTGTTGCAATATCCAATGCTCTCATGGTCATTATTAATAAAAGATTGTTAGGAATGTGAGGAAATTGGTGTTAACAGTTTTAACAGTTCTAAACATACAAAAACAAGAACAAAAATATCCTAATTATTTCCTCTATCGAACAGTATAAAATCTCAATAGATGTATTCTTCTATTTTTTTCCAAAAGCTTTGTTGCAATATCCAGTGCCCTTATGGCATTATTAATGCCAAATTGCTTGTTTGGAATGTGAGGAAATTGGTGATAGTTTGGATACTGTGTTTTTGCCATCAACACCGAGGTCAGTCAGTAGCCTCACAGTGTTTGGTAAAGAAGCCAGCTGTGAGCTGAGATGGGACACCTGTAGAGCCAGGCTAGTTATTGAGCAGTTGTTGGGTTGTTGTCCACTTCCCTGTACATCGCTGCTGTCAGTGCTTTTTCCACAGCCTGATGCACTTTAAACAGACACCACTCTGAACTATCTCCTCCAGTGTCATTATGAGCTGCTTTGATGTCACATCGAGCCTGTTCATACCAGCGTTTTGCCTCCTGTTTGTTAGGCCTTGGAGTTTCTCTGTGGTATGACCAAAGTTATAGTGCCTTCTAGAAAAGTTCTGATAGAACCTCTCACGTCCCCTCCTGTGACTTCGTGCCTCTGTGTTCCACATGTCATAGAAATCTCGAAAGTCTCTCCAGTTTGAGGGTGTGCTATGTGCAGTTGTAGTTGTACCACTTTCTAGTTCTTCTCTGCAATTCTGTTTTCTTTTGGTATTTAAATGCCTCTGTGGCAAGGACTTCATGGCCTGGGTTCTTGTCTGGATGCCAGTGGAGGTAGAGACGTTTAAGAGCTTTTTGTTTGTCCTCATCTGACATTTTCCAGATTTTGTTTAAACTTTGGTCAATTTCTTTTTTAATCTCTTCCAATGTCTCAGGAAAGACTGTTTTGGGTGGAGATGTTGGGCCTAGATGTCAAAAGACGTTCTATATCTGTGCAAGTGGATGATTTTGATAAAGTTGCCTTCTTTTTCTCTTTTAAACTGGTAGAGGTCAAGAGAGCTTACTTCAGCAAGGCATTGCTGTCAACCTGAATTTTATATCTGGCAGGAAATTGTCTGTCTAGTCCCAGTGGATCGTTCACTCGCTCAATAACAATGGCGTAGAAATATTCACCAGAATTGTCCTTGCTGAAGCCAACATACTCTCCACTTTCAAAGTTGTTGAGGAAGTTCATATCAAGACAGTCATGCCATTCTTCAGGTATACAACATCCAGGTTTTGGTAAGGAACCTTGTCCTTCTGCCTTGTAGCTATTATGAATGCCATGATTTTTCAATGCTTTCTCAACATCCTCCATGTTATCACACAATAAAAGTTGTCCAAGGACTAGAAGGCTTGAAGTGGTCAGACAGTTCTTTAGAAGAGCATTGATTTCTCTCGATAGACACATATTAACTTCATTTACTACTTTGGGTGCCATGTCATCATTGTGTTTCAAGTAGAAACTACATCCACCTTGCTGTTTTTTCACATAAACATTTGTTTCAGCCTTACTACCCTCAAGTGCCACAAGGTTCAACAGGAGCTCAGTTTGAAGAGTTTTACAACAAATAATTTGAATCTTAGAAAAGATTTCCTCACACTTTTCTGCAGCCTCACAATGTGAAACACTGCCATTGCTCTCTTCTCTGATGAGACAGACTAATCCATGAAGAAATGCAGCCGAAGACAAGTGTTTGTCAAACCAGCCACCAAATTCACACTCCCCTTCATAATTGCAATACTGGACACTTGTTCCATCCAGGTTTTCAGAAATTACATCTGAAAGAAATTTGGGCGAACATGCTCGGGAAGGAACTGCAACAATGTTTGATGTTCATAGTGATCATTTCCAAGATGACAGTAGTTGAATTTTTCTAGCAGTTTCAACTTGGTTTCCAAAGGACCCTCAAGTCTTGCAGCCTGGAAGACAGTGTCATTAAAAAACAAAGTGCTGGATTCATAGACTTTTCCATCTGTTGAAGGAAGATAAAGTGGGTTATTTTGAAAAAGAGGTTTCTGTTGTTCCTCTTTGAGGAGGCAAAATAGCTGTTGTACAGCACGTTTCACAGTTTTCTTCTGATTTGCTTGAAGATTGTCTTTATCAGAGCTCTCAGAATAGATATCTTGAAGAACACTGCTATATTGCTTGATGGTGGGCCTTTCCTCTACTCCAATCTTCTTGAAGAAGTCTTCAAATTTCATATAGATTGAAGGAATGTTGTACAAGTAAGGCCTAAACTCTAGAGCATCAGACAGTACAAGTACTGTCTGGCAAGCTTTCACAAGGGTTGTGCCATTTTCCACAAGGATAATGGGAAGGTCTGAGAATAGAGAGGCATCAAAGTTTATTGACTGCAGGTGTGCGTATGATTTTATAAACACCATAGTTTTCGTTTTAGCAGATCGTCTTTGTGGCACTGAGATTTACAGATGTTTTTCAGATTAGAAGCTATTTTTTCAGGGGTGGTGTTTCCAATGCCCCAGCATCTTTGATTTTCTTTATTTGTTGTGGTGAGCAGTATTCTAAAGGCAGGATTGGCATAGATGTCCATATAAGGTATTGGTGATCACTGTCTCTGCTACCAAGTGATCCACTGATTGCAACAACCTCCCTCTCTTGAGCAAATGCCTTGTGATAATCACAAAGTGTTTGATGAATTTGCACTGGGAAGATGAATTTAATGTTAGCAACTCTGTTCAGTAAATCAGACTTTTGTCATAACTACTTAAAACAGTCTTAAACAGGTGTTGTGATTTTGTTTTAAGAACATCTAAAGGAGTGTTGCCTCTAGTTTCAGATTCAATTTGTTTTGCAAACTGAATGATTTCCTCATCAGACACTTGATGTTTCAATCCAATTTCCTTCAAGAAACGATGTGCTTCATTATATTTATCTTTAAAATTTTCCCAAAATGTTTTAGGCACAAATCTCTCTTTTGGAAGCATTACCTGGTAAAGGTAAACACTGTCATCATAGAAGTACGAAGCCATCTGAAGAGATCCGTGGATGTCTCGAATAAATCTGACCTCTCTCAGTGCAGAGACAATCCTGTGATCCACTGTTCCAAGTTCCACTAACAACCGCATGAAATCAAGAAGTTTGGCCTCTTTCATTGTGTGCACAGAAGGAAGAATAAACTGTACACAGAACTCCAAATCATCTAGAACCTGAATGCTGCTCAGAATTTGTGACAATTCCAAGTTTACCAAACTGTGTTTGAGGAAGATACTGTCACATCCATCGACACAGAACAAATTTGGAAAGTCTTTCTGATGCTTGGAATTTAGAAGGAATACTCTTCTGTGTAAATCAATCCTTTCCCGTTTTCCAAATATTGACTCAAACAGGGTCAAGGACTTGAGCATCAACACATGTTGACTCTTGTTACTGGAACCTCTGATCCCACGCTGTAAGAAGCTCTGAAGTTCTTGACATTCATCTTTAGACAGCTCCTCAAATTGTGATTGTGCTACATGGTACACCTGCTCCAAGACAGCACTGCTGTCTCCTGTTTGCAGGAGCTCTGGATTCATATGCTTGTAATTCAAAACTGAAATCAGTGAAAAAGACTAAGTCTATTTTCATGAATCCCAGGTTTATGAGAATGGAAGCTATTTTTTCATCTTCATTCAGAATCACTTTTGATATGTTCTTCATTGTTTGTAAGAATTGGGTGTTATTTTGACTGGGACATATTACTGGTAAAATAGGACTGTTGTCAAAGTGCTTTTTATTTCAGTGAAGACATTTATTTTCCCATTTTGGAAGCATTTGTCTTGATCTTCAAAAAGGCCCACAGTGTTTTCAGCCATTTGATTTTCTCTTTCTCTGCTTTGTAGAGCTGATACCTTTGATCAGGTACTGATTGCCTGAACAGTTGCTCAATTTCTGGTTTTAAATATGTTGCTGCCATAGCAATTGTTAAATCCTTAATAAACTTTCCCTCAAAGAAATTTGCATGATTTCTGTTGACATCAATATCTACAAACATTTCCTGATGTTCTTGGAAAATGCTGCTAAATCTTGAGAACAACTTAGGGCATCTAGAGTCAAAGACTCTTAACATCTGATCTTCCATGAGGAAGAAGAGGCAACCCATTGAGGTCATGGATATTTTTCTCATTTTTTTCTCATTTGTCAAGCAAAAGTTCAAAAGTATTGAGCATCTTGTTTTGTTTTTGATCAAGGTCTGGTTGATAGGTAAGGCAAACTACCAGTTGTCTGAGAAGGATCATTCAGTGATCTTTGCTTCAAGAAGTTCATCACTGTTAAAGCACTGATTTCCATCATATTCACACCAGCTGCTTTAAAATTCTCTTTTATTTCATGCATTTTCAAAGAGTGAGGAACTAATTTCATCCAGTGCTATCTAAAATTTCAAAAATCCATCAGGGGCCTCATTTGTAAAATATGGACAATTTTCTGAATGTGTTTCAGATGTACTTGACCAGGTAACTGTGTATTTCTGTATTTTTATATCTTGTGAAAGATGTGATGACTCAACAGGAACAACATGTACTGTGGGTATGACAGGAAGGTCACGTTTATTAATTGATCTGTAGACCTCATGAATCATCTCATGCCAGACGTGGTCTACTTTTGGTGAAATACATGGAAAGTAGTTAAGGCAAGAACTCTCTAGCTGTGCCTTGAGGAATGCAAGAGCTGTAGGTGTATCTGTCTTCATGACTGAACAGAGATGCACAAGGAGGTCAGCATAGAGTGGTGAAATGATGTTTACTTTCAGCGACTGGTTCCACTCAGTCTTCAGACTATCACCATCCTCTTTCCAAAAGTCCCTTCTAGAAGAATCTACTTCAAAATTTGCATTCACATGAACTGGTAAACCAGTTTGTCCAGGTAAAGGCAAAGAACAAAATGCCCTACCAGTAAATATGTGGTTGAATGGGCTGCTCTGACATGCAGCCAGAGCAGCTTGGGAACTTTGAAATAATCTTGCTTGTTTTTTTGCTTATAGATTTGTTTTGAAAAGCCAAAGCCCTCTGCAATGACCCACTGACTTGACTGTTTTTTCCAGATGAGATTTGCATGTCATAGATGGTTTTGCAGGGTTCTGCTGTTCTTGAAATGAGGGATTCTTGAACATGTCTATTAAAGCTTTCTTGCTTAACATGCTCTTCTCTGTGTATTTCTTTTCAATAAAGAAAGAACAATTAGTATTTTTCCATCTTTACTGATCTCTGAAAACTGTATTTTTGTGATGTGTTTCAAGAAAATAATCAGTCCTTCAGGATCTTCAGTCAAGGCACAGTAAAGTTCATTCATGTCACGATCTGTGACTGTATGTCTAGAAATTTCAGATTTTTCTGCCATTTTCTCTGTCCTGAGAGGGAGCCTGAACATTGTTCCAGAATTGAGATCAAACATTTCTGGAAGAAAAGTATGATAAACATCCTCAAAAGACTTTTTAAATTCATCTTGAACTAAAAACATGCAGCCTGGGGATTGTTTTGTTATACCTTCCATGTATTTTAGATTTGGATCAGAAATGCAGAGCCATTTGTCACCAGTCAGGATAGATGGACAATCTGTGAGATGATACACTGAATTGAAGCCAAGTCCATATTTCCCAGTTCTCCCTAAACTTCCATGTTTTCCTCCTTCTCCCAGCTGCTGAATACCCTGCAAATCAGCATCAGAGAATGTTTTGTTGTTGTACACACAAAGGGCTGGACCTTGAACCAGTTCCCATTTCTCTCCAAATGTCTTTTTTGTCTCATGTTTTCTTTTGTCCCACACAAAGTGAATTTCTGTAGCCTCTGCATCATCAGCATTTTGAATGAGCTCTTTCAAAATATCTTTTTTAGATGGATATGCATCAATTATATTTTTAACCTGACAGTTAGTTTTTCAGTTTGTCCAAATTCTTTGGCCTGAAGGGAAAACGCCACTGACAAAGTGATTTTTCAGAAGTATGATGTCTTGTTGTCATTACACCAAAATGACAGGCCACAGTTCGAGATATCAGCTCATGGGAGAGCATGACACCTGCAGAGATAGGCATCCATGGGCTGTCATTAAATCTCAGCTCTTTAGAAAATGTCAGCACCCTTCTTTCATCAGGTATGAGACAGTTTGTAAGTTTCTCATTGATTTTGTACAGCCCATTTACAAGTATAGCAACACAGTTATGGAGGTCTTTAATGGAAAGAGGGGAAGACCCATATAAAGCCTTCATTTCCTCAAGTGCTGCAACAAATTGCTCTTTTGTGAATTGTTTTTGACATCAATGCAGTCCCACAGCTTCTCAAATTTGGAAAAGATGACTGGAAGCACATAGAGATATGGTTTTACCTCAAATTCTTCACTCTTGACCACTGCCTTCACATTTACAAAGCGATCCTCAATGAAAATGAATGGAAATGATTTTGCATGACCAATAATTAGAGTTGAATCTTTCTGTTCCAACAAGTAATTGTTGAGATATTCATAGCAAGACTGAGCAATATTGAAGAGAACAGACTTTTCAAATACACTGCAGTATTGGTGTGCTTTTAACAGCTGCTGAAGAACTGTCTCAACTGGTGGATTTGTCTGTACTTTCAATTTTGGAGGACCAAATCATGTGTATTGAAAGTTTAAATGGTCAACTGTGAATTCTTTCATGCTTACTAAATTGCGACAGCCATCCTGTACACTTCAGAGGGTTTTTTAAGAATGATCTTGTTCTTGTTTTGCTGATCTAAAGGAGCTAAGGCAGGAAGGAATGTTATCTGAGACAGTGTGTGCCAGTGCAGAGAATTCACATCTGAGGCGTCTTTCACTGAGTCCATGAGACACTGAAGACGTTTATAAAATTTTGATTTATCCTGTTGCCAAACACTGGATATCTTCTCTGCTCTTTCTATGATGTCTTCTAAAGGGAGGTGGTCACTCAGCATTCCCAAATCTAAAAGTCTCTGAATCCTTTTTGGTGAGAGAAAGTCATTTGCAAATCCTTCAAGAAAGCGTCCTCTTCAAGTTCATACAAACATGCAACTTTGCCAGAAGGATTTACAAGTCGCTTGATCAATTGAAAGTTCTGACATTTCTGTGTTGGAATGCAAGGGTAACTTTTTAGTAGGTCATCAACAGCAGAATCATTCAGGTCGATGGCATTCAGAACAAGCAAATTTCTGTCATGTGTGTCCACAGCACTCAAGTTCTTAAACATAATGCTGTAAAACTCAGGCCAGTCGATTGTTTTCTGTTTTATCATCTCCTTGAAGCCACAATAATTAAAATTGTCTCTTACCCATGTTGGGAGAGAAACAACACAGGAATATAAATTCCCAATCTCAAGAACACTTTCATGGCAATGGGCCCAACTAAATGATTCTTCTTAATTTTTGGATTTAGAAATCTTGCCTTGTCCATAGAACACCAATTATGTCCATTGCTAAAAATATCCAGAGATTTACCACTGGCATTTTGTGCAACTGCTGAGTAGAAAGACTCAACCAGGGTAGAAATGCTTTGTTTACTTTCTCTCTGCGTATTAGGCCAGAATGAATAGAAGCAGTAGTTTTGGATATGTCCATTTTGGGCCATTTTCTTCAGCTCAAACAGTGTTGTGATGTAAGCAGAGGTTACTGCATCTTTAAGTAAAGCTTTGTTCCACTCAGACTTCACTCCTTTTTCCCACAGACCTTTCCTATTTGATGTGACTGCAAAAGTCCCATTTACATGGAATGGAAGACCTGTCTCAATTGAGAGAGGAAGAAAACAAAATGCCTGACCAAAAAGGCTGTCATCTGGGTACCATGTGTTAGTTTTTGCCTCTCTTTGCAAAGGTACAGCTATACCACCGATTGGATATGAAAAGACATGATCTGATCATTTCTTTTCTGGAAAATCTGCAAAGAATCTTGTGATCCAAAACATGAGTACAAAAGCCAGTATTGGGTGATGGATCTCTCTGAGTGCTCTTGAACTATTTTGACTATGTATGCACTGTTGACATCAGTAATGTTGTGGTGTATAATATCATTATAGCTGGAGTTCCTCTTGATCTCTTGAGGAAATGTGTCATTCAAGACAGTAAATGAAGCCATGATTTCTCTGGATATATTGAGAGGAGTTTGAATCTGATCATTCTTTGGGGGAGTTGATGCATTTTCAGGTATAATTTGAAGGGACATAGATGTAACCCCTTTAAGAAATAGTAGGTAAGTTTGTGAGTTGTCAGTCAAATGATTTTTAAAACTCCTAATGTGTTTTCATCATATACCTTTGAACTTATCTCTGACTTTTTTGCCTCCTCCAGAGAGCGAAATGGTAATTTAATCAAGGTGCCATTATAGGATTTCTTGCTGTTTTGCACAGACAAATCACAATCAAAAATTCCTTCATAGGATTTAAACTGTCCAGGAAACCTTTTGTACAAACGTTCCTGGAATGGGTCAAGTTTAATTCCTGGGTTTCCTTTGCTGAGTATGTGTTTTTCCAAATGGGTGACATTTGGATCAAGTATGAGAAGGGTGTTTCCACTCAAAATTGAGGGAATATCACTCACATGGTAAACAGCATTAAAACCGAGCCCAAACTTTCCAATCATTTTAGCTTTGTTTTCCTTTGATGCTGATCCCACTTTGACAATGTTTTCCCAGTCTTCTTGTGAAAAAAGTTCATTGTTGAAGATCCAAAGACACGGTCCATTGCAGAGGGCCATTCCATCATCAATGAGGGTTTCAGGGGGGTCTCTGTGTTTTCGGAAGTCAAGAAGGAATTTACATGTGCTTGCCCCAGCATCCTCAGCATTTTGTAGAAGTTCTTTGAAAATGTCACTTTCTTCATCATACTCTTTAAGAATGTTCTTAATTCTTTGAGTAATTGGTTCAGATTGCCCACATTGTTCTATACCAAAGGAGGCTTGCTCTGCTTGTATAAGCTGTGGTTTTAAGATGCTGAGTACTCAAGATGGGACTTTCAACCATCTTGCAGTGATGGGTAGAACTTCTACATGAATGACATAGAATTCTTCATTGTCCTGTTTCAGGTCTTCTAGTCCTTCAGCACTGATGTCACAGAAGACTGTTTTAGATAAGGAATGCAGATTAAAGTTTTGGTTTTCTGCCATGACAGGCACAGGTGTGCTGTCTTTTAAATGTTTCTCATTCCTTCGCATCCAATCAAGAATGGCAATGGACACTTTAAGTTCTGTTGAGTCTCCATGAGGAGGACGCCTGTAGTCAATTCTATGTTTTATGTCATGAAGTATATCTTCAATTTCCTCATCAGACATTGTTTTCCTTACACCAAATTGTGTTAGCAGGCTTTCATACTGCAAAAACTCTTCAGGCACTTTCTTTACGTAAGGGCTTAGATCCAGTTCAGGTGGATAGGTTAAAACTATATCTTCTGGACAGACAAACTCACTTTTATTCCAGATCCAGGGAATGCCATTTGTGCCCAATAAATCTCTGAAGTTTGTCTTGTTGTCCTGCATGAATTTATAGATACTGTGCAGCTTGGTTTTAAACTGAAAATCTGAATTTGGGTTGGCCATTGATCTCAGTGCTGAGAGGTTCTCCAAGACTTTTTCAGCAGGAGGGGGGTCATAAAGTCCAAGATGGTTGCAGACATGTTTTGTTAGCTCAGAGGTAAGTGGCATTACATATCCAACAATTAAAGCATACACTGAATCTCTTACTTCAGATGGCTTATAGAAACTTCGCTGTTGATTTCTACAATTTTTTCCATTTAAGAACTCTGGATTTTCACAGGACACCCACTTCCCTTTGCATCAACTCTCCTATCTGCACCTTGGTGAATTTTGAAAGAAAATCATTTTCATTTAGTACTTGAACAAGAGTATTTGCTTTTCGGACTGCCTTGTCCGATGAGTGAACACAAAGCTTTTCAATATGATTTATGACTTGGAGTATATTTGTTGTTGATATTTCCTTTTGGTTCGTCTTTAAGCCAAGGCATTGCAAACTCTGCAGCATTTCCTGGGTCTTTGTATAAATAGGTGGGGGAAAGAAATCTGTTTCAAAAAGGTCCTGGAATGTCCTGTTTCTTGGATCAAAAACATCTGAGGCCTGTTTGCGTTCTCCCTGTGTTGCCTCGATAAAATTGAGACTTTTCATTTTTATGAGCAGCTGTTTACTTTGTGAGAATAGAATGCTACCATTATTCAGTATCCAAGTCATTATAGACTGTTCCTCAGCATTTTGAAAAAAGCCTGTTTTAATGCAGTCAACCAAATAAACAGCCACGTTAGCTGCATCCAAGAGTTCAATTTTTAGAAGAGTCAAAAGTCTGCGATCAGCTTCATTTGCACACTGTACAATGGTGTCAGGCATTGGCAGATCATTTGGAATGGCTGGATTGGTGGTTGAAACAACAGCTTGTCTTGATTTAACTGCAACATGTTTCCCAGACATCATTCTGAAGATAGGTAACATGGAAAGTAGGTCTTGTTCAGCAGTTGAGAGAGAATCCAAAGAAGAGAGGTAGACTTTTAAATCTTCTCTTTCATGTGATGAAGCAGAGGCAATGCCTTTGATGACCTGGTCTCTGTTTGAGTTTACAAAGACTTGAAGAACATTTCTTGGTGAAGCTGGAAGAACATAACTTTCAATGTAATGATGTCTGAGACACTCATCTCTTTTAATGACTGTACATCCTACCATTTTTAACACTTTTTGAACATTATCTGACAAGTTGGACCCTGTGCTACTCTGAAAGATCAAAGTTGTTTTACTTTGCAACCTTGCTAACAATACAGAATTGCTTGAACTCTGCAGTGGCTCCAGGGTATTAAAGGCATGTCAATAAAGCTGCTTAAGTCATTCCATTCAGTGCTTAGAAATTTCCAGAACTCAACCAGCCAGCTCTTTGGTGGATGATGATCTTCTGCTGTTTTCCATGTCACATGACCTTCAGTAAGTTTCCAGTCCATGGGTAAGTGTTTCTTCATGAGTGTAACAACATGCTGTGCATCCAAACTGATTATGTTGTATATGTCTGAAAACACACACACACACACACACACACACACACACACACACACACATTAATTACAAATTTCTATTTCATATTATTATAAGCACTCCTGATATACAAAACAATTTTCTTACTCTTTGTTGCTAGTTTCCTTAACTGCAAAGTGCAAAATGGCTCAGGTCGTTTGGTAAAACCTTTCTTTGCAAAATGGCAGCAATGTTCTAAACAAATAAGAAAAAAATAAAGATTATTACTACTATTACTACTATTACTACTTGTAACGCAATATAAAGACACTCAATTCAAGTAGGAAAGAGTTTGTCAAACCTTACCTTGGAAACTTCTCATTGTCAATCAAAACAGTGTTCTGCACTCCATTGCCAAAGGAAGTAAAGGTTCCATCACTGAGAGGCAGAAGCTTAAGTCCTTGTAGCTCTGTGTACTTTTCATCTCTGAGAGTAAATTCAAGAAGAGTGTATTTGTCATCTTTACTAAGATTTTCAGCCTCGCTTTTGTGAAGGACATGTCTAACATAAGATGGAGTCACCCATGTCATGGTATCGCTTTCAGGAAAGATCTTTGTAACAGCTTTCAAAACATGTTCTGGGACTGTGACCAGGTTCTCTCCTTTAGAAATCAATAATCTTGACACTGCAGACATTGTGTCACTACATATATTGTTTTCTGGAAAAACTGCATTTGAGGCAGACACCCAGACTTTCTTATCATCAGCGAGGTGAAAGATCTTGTAGTCAAATAGCCTTTTCAGAGTATCTGTTGCAACTTCATGCCATCTCTCTTTATGTACAGTCTTCGACAAGTCAGGCCAAAGATTGTACACAGTGGGAGAAGGCAGGGCTGATTTTTCCGATAACTGAATGGCATCTAGGGTCATCATGAGATATACATGAGGAAGGATCACTTTTGTGAGCAGCTCATTCCACATCGCAGACTCATCATTCTTCTGATCTTCTTCTTGCCACTTGATGAACCTTCGATTGTCCGTCAGGCCAAAACAAGCATTGATGTGAATGGGAAGCCCAGTTTTGTTTGGTTCATTATTTGGAAGTGGCAGAAAGCAACTTAGTCGTCCATTGCAAAGTGATCTATCTTTATCTAATTGAAATGCTGTGTCAACTTGAGGGTAGAAGCTCAGCTTATTAGCTAGAGAGTCAATCTCTGGTATATATCCCTGTTTCAGATGGCAAGTTGTCACAAGCCACTGGGACTTTGTTTCTTTTGTTTGCTGGGAAATCTGTGATACTGTTTTAAAACATGTTTTTCTGTCAAGCAATTCCTGCTTGATATGAGAAAGGTCAGTAATGATGTGATTTGACACTGAAACCTTCAGCCTGTTGTTGCAGAAGCCATTGGTGTCAATATGCAGTAAAGTGATAGATGACACATTTCTCAGGAAAAGAAGGCTGATGTCTGCATCAGCAATGAAACTGTCAAATAGCTGGTTAACTTTTGTGGAGTCGTATAGGTTATCTGAGATCTCGGAAGCCTCATTACGAAGAGGAAGCGGAAGAGCGTTCCGTTGAAGTAATGCTCCTCACTGATAACCTTCTCCCAGGTACAACTGTTGACTTGACTGACAATATTTTGAAAGGGCTGAAACTGATCTTTTAAGTTCAGAAGGCTCTCTCTGTCCTCTTCGTCTGTCAAAGACCATCGATACCCTTCTTCATCCTCTCCAAACATCATCTTTTGTGGATCAAAAATGGCTAGGTGTTCAGAACTGAAGACACATGGCAAGTCTGTAAAAATAATAATAATAAAATAAGTAAAAGTAAAATAACTAGTGTTGTGCTAAATCCTGTGTCTGACACTAAAAGTAGGGCATGATATATTGCTTCAGCATTGATATCATGATGTACACATCTGCAATAGTTATATGCAATGTTTAGTAGGTATATATCCATCATTATATTTACACTGAGTGTTTTCTTTGCTCTCACACAGACAGAACTCTACAACGCGACATCTGTACAGAGATAACAATTTTAAAAAATGTAGGCCCTACGGTTACACCTATCGTTTACACTAATCCAGTGTTCTCAAGGTCGAAAAGGAGACTTTGGAAAATTCCTGTTTTAGTTTGAAAACTCTGGGATAGTATTTCATTGAAAATGGAACAAAACGAAGACTACAAAAATGTATATATTATATATATAAACACTGTTCTTAATAAATTGTTTACCTTCAGAAAGTTATTTACCTTCAGACTGCAAAAGTTTTAAAAAAGTTCAAAGCAAATGTGTCATATAACACATTCATCTGATCTGATATCTGATCTTATGGCTGTTTGAGAAAACCATAGTATTGTTATTATCATTACTTAAGTGGTATTAGTCCACTTTAAGAAATGTAAGTAAAATGGGAAGATATGAGAAATATCCATTGTAAACTGTTGGATTGAGTATATTGTTTTATAAACCATTATACTCTTAAAAGCTAGAATCACAAATAGATAAATATTATAACACATTAAAACAGTTCTTATGAATATTCATGAGATGATACAAAATATTCTACAGGAATTTATAATGCATTATGTATTCATTATAATGCCTTAAGAATAACCTTATAATGCATACAGGCTTACAGAAATTTCTGATTATCCTCCATAACGAATAAACATCTGTGTTACCATGGCAATGACGACGCATTTAAAATTGCATTCCAAAGAGATCATTATAAGCCCGGCAGTGGAAAACAAAACCATAACTGTACCAGTCGACTCAGATAGCCGTGGAATGCGTGGATTATGCACAGAGAACCATTCATCTTAATGGTGAAAAAGCGGCTATTATTTGTGTTGTTGAAACTATCAACAAGCTATTTTTTTATGATTTCGAATAAACAGTGTAATACTCAAATATGTACCAGCCAGTTTGTTAATGTAGCATATTTTACCTGTAATATGATAAACAGAGTTGAAACCGATCCCAAATCTCCCAACTTTCGTTGGGTCATCCTGCTGATGCTTCTGCCAACTCTTTGAATCCCTCCCAGTCTTCCTCCGTAAAGGCTGCATCATTGAAAGCATAGAGAGCAGGTCCTGCCAGATCAAAGTTACAAATGGCAGATTATACAAAATTTATCAACCAAAAAACCCAAAATGTGACCTTTTGCATTCATAGAAGAGTAATGGATTGCAGTAAAACTCCTAGCAGATAAAAAAATAAAACATGTCTCCCATACTTATGAGTACTTCTTCACAGCCTTTTACTAAACAGTGATTTTGAGCTAGTTTTGGAAATCTGAGTTACAGTTTATGATACAGAGGTGGAGACTCCAATTTTTCAAAGTCCAAAGTCCTTCCCATTTACAAGTTTTCATAGTTATAAATTTCATAGTTGTGACATATGAACAAAAAAGGATGGGTATGTCCGTAGTGACAACCTGTTGAATCTGCTCCCAATGTTTGCGACAAAAATACCTTGATATTTTCCAAGCTCTTCAGTCCACAGGCTGTGAGCGCCATAACGTCTCTCGTCATGAATAAACACCACAGTTGAAGCTCCTGCGTCATCTGCGTTCTGTATCAGCTCCTGATATTTTATGGAATAATTATTATTGACTGATGCAATATAAGAATCGTCCCTTCGCAAAAACCTGCCCTTCTTAGTTACTGTTGCTATGCCCCTAAAAGGCCATGTCGCCCTTACACTGTGAGGAAGTACTGGTATTGCCGGCTTTTGTGTGGCACTCACACAGTGAAATATTTAGAGCGGAGCAAAAGGAAACTCACAACACACAGACTGACACGTTTCTGATTTTGTCATTGCTTTTTTAATTCAAACAATAAATTCTGTTATATGCCTCTTTAATGTCTCGTGACAGATTGCTAGTGTCTCAGTTCAAGCAGCACACGAATATGAATCTTTTCACATGTATATAAAGCACAAAATACTTTATTTTACATATTATATTCAATCCGCAGATGTCAATAGTAGATGCCTACCTTCAATATTTGTCCCCCATCTGGGTACCTTCTCAAAATCTCCTTCAAGTAATCGATGAATGGTGGCGACGTAGCACCAAATTTATTTCTACATTGAACAAAGTAAAGTTCATCACAAAATGCTCAAAACAATTTTTAGTATGCTTGGGATTATTTGTAAAAAGATTAATGGTAAAACAAAAGCTACTAACAGTTATTAAAATGTACTAAACATAAAACATTCAGTGAAAACCACTTACTTCTTTTTCTTCTTTTGCCTCGACGATGAACTCATTGTATTTCTTTTGCAATCTCCTGTGTGATTTAAAAAAAAATCTGTTTAATAAAAAAACAATTACATTCCAAAGCATAATTTGATGGAACATTTTAATAGCTACAGAACGGTTCACGGGTTTACGTGCACCTTGCAGAATATTATGTTTTAGACTGCACTTTATCTTTAGATTCCCAGCTGCGCGAAATAAAAAAAAATATTATTTAATATTATTTGTATTTTTATTTTTAAACAGATTATTTTTATTGCACAAAACATATAGTCCAAAGACAAAATACTGAGTTCATATCGCAGTTCAAATGTTTTCATATAAACGTTTAATATTGCATCTCTGATCCATTACTGTTAAATGTTACATAATGGTTGTTTGTTAAACCTTTGATTGCGTTACTGCCCTAGCTGTGTTACCATTGACTATCTTTATAGTCAGTCACATGAGAAAAAGAGTATACTGTGCTTTCAGAAAAGTGAAACTGCTCAAGTAATAATTTGCTTTAAAACAATACTGCCCGACAGTAGTGTCAAATGTTTCTTTCTTTGTCTTGTGCTCGTGTTGACCTCTTGGCATGCTTCCTTGTTTCCTGCTACCATGCCCTTCTAGTTTAATCCTCACTGGTCTGATTGTCTGCTCCCTATTTATTGTGCTCCTTCTCTTACCGTTTTAACTTACAGTATTATTGTTCTAGTTGTGTATTTGATGCTGTTGTAGTTCTAGTATATCTTTTTTTCTTCCTTTAGCCTTCCAGTTAGCTAATTGACCTTAAATCAATTTCCTGATTTTCCATCTCTAGTTCTCAGTTCGGTTTGATAACAAACACAGATATACGTTCGGCTACATGTCTTAACTAAAGTGTATAGAAAGAATAAACCAGTCTGCATGCACGGTAAACTACTTAAAATCATTTACATCACAGAAATTGCAAGTGTGACGTCACCCTGGAAACTAACAAGGAGCACCTGGCCACACCCCTCACTCCCCGGCTGCAGGCCATCAAGACTGGGCTTTAAAAGCAGCACGAGGAGGTCTGCACTTGATTTGAGAATAATGCTTATCTCTAGTTTCCCTTCTAAGACAGCAGCGTGTGACCGATCAGCCTCACTCCCACGGCACGGGCCCACTGCGGCACTCGGGAAGAAAGCACCCCAGCACCACACACTTTATCCGGACACTTATTCACGTATCTCTCATTTTCTGTTAATCAATCCGCCCTCCGGGGTCATTTTTCTGAGCTCTCCTTGTCGTGTGGTTCCTCACCCCGTCACACAGGTTATTTAACATCAGTAAGTGTTCAGCGTATCCCTCGCGGTAGTCGTTGGCCAACAATTGGTTGAACCGGTTCAGTTGCTTAGCTGCGTGTCTTTCTTCACGGAACTAGAGTTCAATTAATTTGTTCCCTTCCTTGTATTTTAAAACCTCTAATAAAAGGTTATATTTTTCGAACTCATTTAACTGGTTAACTTTCCTGAGAAACAGAATTTTTTCTCTCATATCAGACCAGATATAACTATCCCTTTATTTTTTGTAATTTGCTTTAATCTTACATTTACATTCCTGGCGTCAGTTTTCATTTGTTTTGTTTCTGTAGCACCTTTTGTTAGATTTATTATTTTCTCTGCCATGCCATGCCGTGCCATGCCTTGTTACCTTGCGTCTTGTTCATTGTGCTTTATTCCTGGAAGCCCTGCGTCCTGAGGTTTCCTGCACTGACTCACTGTCTGTTAAGTGTTTAATCCCTGGCTCCACATAGAAGCAAGCTCCCTCTTCCTCATTATTATCCTGCTTGGTGCTCAGTTGTCACACTCCCTTACCAGTCCTTGTGTCATTCACTCTGTGTGTGTGTGTATAGTATATAGTATAATAAAATAAAATAAAAAGAAACTCAAGCCATCTATGATTGTATAAATGGAACGCATCACTAACGGAAGTATAAACGGAGCATGCTGTAATTGTTTGCCTTGCATCAGCCCAAAGTTTAATAAAGTGATTCAAACGATGCGATATAAAATAACTCTCAATATGTTATTGCGATAGATTTAATACTATTACAACACTAAATATTATAACATTGCAAAAATTATTATAATAAATAATTTCAAAAAGTCATGCAACATTTCTACTTGAGGTTATATCTCCTACCTGTAACGGTCGTTATGTGGTTACGATGATTGCGGAATGAGCGCAAACCGGTCTGAATGAGACAGATAAAGCCTCTCAGTGCGCCCTGATGCTCTGGGTTTCTGTTCCGCGGAAAGAGTCTGTTTTGCGAAAATGAAACCTAGCCATTCACTGCAAGCTCAGTGAATCACTCAGGCGGAAAAAAATCTGTTATTTACTCAAATTAACTGCTGCGAACCAAAAAGCGGGAATAGCCAACTTGAAAATAAAAATCCTGCGCGCTTTTATATTGTTAATCAGTGTGAAAGTTCAGCTCCTTTTATGAAGTCCTTGCATTTATAAATAAATAAATAAAAATAATTTTATGTAATAGGCTGATAAATAAAAAAAGCATGTTGATTTTAAGTTAATTGTAAACCCGAGCAGCACAATATGACGAAGGAGGGTGATAATAATATCAATAATATTAATAGAGAGGTTAATAATAATAATAATAATAATAATAACAATAATACAGAACATGCCAACTATAGGCTTTATACCTGGTACTAGATAGGCCAATATGTAAAAAAACACACACACACACACACACACGGATGAAACCCTTTTGATTATTCCATTTTAATTTATTTACTTCAATAAACCATTTCCCCTGAAAACCGTGTTTTGCCCATTTTAAGGCGTTTACGACCGCATAAGCAAATATAACTGTAAGTAACGTTCTTGCCTTTACACAACTTTTTATTTTGATAGCATGGCAGGCAGCTTAGGCTACTCTATGGCTTCCACGAACGCCAGAAACTGATTTCCTTTGTTTACAGCATCAGCGGCACCGTCGCTGTCAGTTCGAGTGGTTTTCGCGCATAAACGTGCACGCGCTTCTCGCGTGACCACAAGTCTCCGTTCGGTATCAAACGCGCTCATCCGTGGGGTTTATACCCGGAGCGAGTCGATCGCGGGGGACGATGTTAACGGTTCTGGCGGTGAGTTCGCACGTTTGCTGATGTTGCGCGGTCACGATCGGCGTGAACGCAGGGGACGGATCCGTTTCCCCTGTTTAATTCATCCCTGCGTCATTCTGCTCGCCTCTCGCGAAGCACGCGACGTTGAACACGACTACACCACGCCCAGTCAGATATCCGCGAGAAAACCCGCGGCTGTGATTGTTTGCTTTCGTTTCGGCATAATTTGGAGAGTGGCATCAGCCCTCGAGACGACTTTCCAGGAAGGAGATGTGCAAAATATAAATCAGACCCGCTGCTCTCAACGATATACAGTTATAGAGTGTTTAGTGAGATGTCGACGTGAGATTATATTAAGTGCATGTTTGCGTTCATCTCCTTTGCTGGATGAACGCGGACATGCACGTAATATACCGTTACGTATAATTAACGCGAGTGATTTTACTGTAGACGACACAAATATGAAATAAATAAGACTGGCCAAGCATTTGCATTACTGGAAAATATAAAGTTCTTTAACACAACCTATATCTATAAGGTAGCTTGTATACAAAAAATATTAAATAAAATTAGTGTTTCATCATTTCTGGATGTTAAGCCATTATCAGTAAAACACACTTTTAAGGGAGCTGTGACAAAATATTGCTCTTAAAATAAGTGATTAGAGGGCAACCTCAGTTATATTATTGCACCCTTTCCATTATTATGCACTGTATGTATCTGAGAGGCGTGCATTAGCAAATAATTATTCCATTGTTTTTATATTTATTTACACATAAAGCTCCTCGTATGGATGCCCATGCTGTAATGACCAATAGGTGTAATAAATGTTGAAATTATGTATTGTTTTATTTTATTTAGAGATTGAATTAATTTCATGAGCAAGTAACACTGACTTAAAACACGAAATTTGAAAGCGGAAGGACTAAAATAGATTTACTTGATGTAAAGCAAAATACGGTAACACTTTAAGAGGTAACTCAACATTAACATGAACTAAACGAACAATACTTTTGCAGCATTTATTAATCTCGGTTGTTCATTTCAGCATCTACTGAAGCATTATTAAAATCGCAATGTGTTCGTAAACATTAGTTAATGCACTGCGAGCCAACACGAATGAATTTTTATTAGCCAACGTTAACATTAAAAAGTGTAATAATTGCTTTGCTCGTGTTTATTCGTGTTCGTCGTGATCTTAACAAACACTGAAAAGCCTTTTTTTTTTGCCATTAGGTTTGAGGGTGCGCGTTCATCTCCGAGTCGCCCGACATGTCTCACTCCTCCAAGCCCCGATCCCACCCCTGCGGCCTTTGCGACAAGTCGTTTCCCCAGATCTCCATGCTCGCCAAGCACCAGCAGGTCCACGCCGAAGACAAGCCCTACAAATGTCCCTACTGCGACAAGTCTTTCACTCTGTCTTCTCGTCTGGTCCTGCACAAACGCACCCACGCTGGGAGAAGCCTCACACCTGCCGGCTCTGCTCCAAGACCTTCATCTCTTCGTCCCACCTGTCCCTGCACCTGCGCTCGCACACCGGCGAGAGGAAGTACAAATGCAGCGTGTGTTCCAAAATGTTCATGCAGTCGTCGCAGCTGATGCGCCACAAGACCATCCACACCGGAGAGAAACCCTTCAAATGCCCGGATTGCAATAAATGCTTCGGGCGCGCCTCGCACCTGAAAACCCACCGAAGGCTCCACACCGGCGAAAAACCCTTTAAGTGCGCGGTCGACAGGGCGTTCACGCAAAAGGCGGACTCATTATACACTTGCGCTTGCACACGGTGAGCGCCTTTTAAGTGTGACAAATGCGGCAAGGCCTTCCGTACCTCAGCCCATCTGCTCAACCATCAGGCTCTGGAGCTGGGAGAGGGCAGGTACGTCTGCGCCGCGTGCAACAAGGGCTTCCGGTCGGTGTCCATGCTGAAACAACACGAGAAGAGCCACCAGGGCGGCGGGATGCTGTGCAGCGCGTGTGCTCGGCCCTTCGCCCCTTCCTCCTACCTGCAGCTCCAGGTGCACTTGCGAAGCGGAGAGCAGCTCTTCCCACTGCAAGGTGTGCAACAAGATCTTCGCGAAGATGTCCACTTTCGAGAAACACTGCAAAAGGCACCAGGCGGAGGCGGACGGAGGCGCAGGCGAGGAAGCGAAGGAGGAGGATACCGCGACCCCGTTCGAGCTGCATGCCGCGCGTCTCCATCGGCGTCCACGTCCGAAGTCAACACGCGCTCCAAAACGAGAGCCAAAATTAGGAGCACGATGGAAAGCTCGTGAGAATTCGTGTTCGCTTTGTGTCTTTTTGTGTGTGATATAAACGATGCTTTCATATGCTCTTAGCTGACCACGAGCGCTTGCTTTTGCACATGTTTTCACAATTTCTTTTATTATTCTTTTGTCAAAAAAAAAAAATGGTACGGTATCTTATCAGCTTTGAAGATGCTGGCAGTGCATAGTTAGTTTAAATTCCACTTTGTGTGGGGAGGAACCGATTCTTTACTTCGTTTTGCACAATCCCATGAAAAATACTAAAACGTAGTACTGTACATACTGTATGTAAAAATCTAAGAGAATCAGGAGGAACAAAGTGTCCGTTCTGCTAAGAATGTAATAGCTATTCAGCAGAAATCAGCACAGAACATGTTGAAACACGTTCAGATGGGGCCAGACCATTTCGCAATGCACAATTGCTGAACTTTATGTTTATGTAATACGGTGTAATACTGGTGTGCAATCGGCTGCATGCAACCGACGAATACAGAGGATGTATAAACGCTAGAAGCTTTGTCAGTTTATGCAGGATTATCATAATCCACAGTGTATTATGCAGCGAGCAATGATCGATTATTCTGCTAATGCAACATTTATTTAAAATAAAAACGTGGAATATTGTTAAAATAAATTTCTGCAGTCGTTTCCGTTTTATCGCAAAATTTATATTGTGTACGCCGCGGCTGACGTCCGCCTGGGGGTCAGCGTATCTAAACAATGAATATTCAGCTATGTGCATTTTATGTGCACACGTAGAAGTTTATTGTCGTTTTTTAACTGATTGAATGCATCCTTGTTGATTGTTAGTTTCTTTCAAAAAACCCTAACTGACCTCAAACGTATGAACTGTGACGTGTTTCATTTTCAAAGGCACACATTTGCTGTCTAACCCTAGGGCGGGAGCGTATAACGCATGACATTTATTTAGTTATTTTGTATAAGTTTTGGAAAACAAAACAAAATGGGGATGATTTTTGCCCTCTCTCTTATTTCCAGTGAGTCAAAATAACTTGCTATGTTCATCCAGCTTTATATAAAATACAATAAAATGTTAACAAATGAGTTTATTTCAAGGGCCTCGCCTGATTCTTTAACTGAGTAACTGTATCTTATATGCTGTAATAATGTAATTGCTTTATCAACACTAGATGGCGCTGAGTGATGGGTGATGAACAGAACTGAAGGGTGTTAGACAACTATTTGGGGCTCTTGGGGCAAAAATGGCCTCTTTAATACAAGAGAACAGGACATCATCATGATTCGGGTCACACTACAGACAAATGCACACAATACAAAATGAATCACTCTTTTGAGTTGATTCTTTCCAGTTAATACAACATAGTTACAAACAGTTTAAATTGTTTGAAAATGATTTAAATTCACTCATTTATTCAATGCTTTGAAGTTTCTCAGCATACAGCAGTAACAGTAAAGCCAGGGTAGATGATTTAGTACAAACACTTCAACTCATTATCATTAGGAGACTCCAAAACCCCAAAGAGCAGGCCACTTTTCACCACTAGAGAGAGATATTTATCCATACCTTCATACACACAAGATGTAAGACTTAAATAGAATTAGAAATAGTCTTAAATAGAACTTTGTGTGTGTGTGAAAATAAGGTTAATAACGGCTAATAATATAGTGTCTCTGCATAGAGTTCCTTTTTTCAACAAAATGTATAAGTATTATATAATTAATTTAGCAAAAATATATACGTGTATTTGAGAAATGTGTTTGTGGCTATAATAGCTAATAACATGCGGATGAAGCACATAGGACATATGAATGCAAACAGATATTGAAACATTATTTGGGTAGTGATAAGTAATAGGCTTTAACAAAAAATTAAATATTATAAAATAAATAGGATTTATCTAGGCCTATGAGAAAAAAAGTGATTAATTCCATTCTTTCGTTTATTAATTTATTTAATTTCAACAAAAGTGTTAATTTATAATATTATTATATAAAGTACACTACGCTACCTGGTACTATATATATATATATATATATATATATATATATATATATATATATATATATATATACATATATATATACATACATTAATGTTATTACTATTATTATTCTGTGAAATTAATGTGCTATGTTTTTGCTTGACAATGTTGTTGTGCTGTAATTATAATCAATGTATTGTCTATTGTCCATTTTTGAGCATAGATCTTTTTCACTTTAACTGTAGTAATATTGAATGCTTTGGAACACAAACTTTTGTTTCTTGTTCTTTTAAATTAGATTATTGCTTGCGTATAAGGTTAAAACTTAAGTGTATTGATATGAAAATGACTGAAAATGACAAAATACTGTTTTCAAGTTTCGTATGAAATATATTTTTAAAAACACATTTTACGCTTAAAACATCTGAGTAAGATGGGTTCCAAATTGAAGCTATATTTTAAATGTGGACTGCAATAACTATTTCAACCACGTGGTGTCAATCCTACATACAGCGCCTTTAAAAATGTATCACAACCCATAAAATATTTTTTTCTGTACAGAGTAACCATAATTATAAAAGTGACAGCATGCTGGCTTTATAAAGCATATGCATTTTAGTGGCTTCACTCATGTATTTTTTTATTTATTTTATTTTTTATTTTTGGCGAAGAAAGCGATTTCATCTGTGCCTTCCTCGTGAGATCAGCCCAACATACTTGAGCAAAAAAGCCACAACCATAGAAATGCAATTGTTAAGCAGATCTGCTCACAACATCTTGACTTCCTGTCTATCATGGAAATGTCTAAACAGCATGTGTGGTGATCTGACTCAGTGACCGCATTTGCTATTGAACTGCCTGTGAGCAACTGAAAAAAGTGAAATAAATGTCATAAATTTGTCTGCATACAATTGAAAATATACAGAATCATCTTAACTATAACTTCATTTGTTTAGAGCCATGTACACAACACAACTCCAAATGTGAACTATAATAATATGCAATTCCAACTGCAAAAAACCAACTGAAAAATATGTTATAGTTTTGTTCTGATAGGACAATGGACAGCAGGGTGAAAACAACCTTATATCAATATATATACAAAAACAACTAACTACTTGCAATTTTTTTTTTTTCGCTTAAATTAACATTTGGCAGGTTGCATGACATTTTCATCCCCTAAAAAACCCAAGAACAAAACTAAGCGAGATAAAATGCAACTTATAGGATGCATGAAACATGGTGAGTATGAATCCCAACTCAAACTTCAACGACGAGCTCATTAAATCTGTCATGGTCATAAAAACGGACATGCTTGTTTAGTTTGGTAGGATTTTGCGTTTGGTCACCACTTGATATCAAGGCCCTAATAGAAACCAGCTTAGAACCACTGGTTTAAATACTGTACTTATCTAGCCTCTTATAATAAATATAGTTAAAGCAATACAAATGCAATACAAATGAGACAGTCTGGTCAGAATTATCCTTAAATTTAGGGGTAAGTTTACTTTGTTAAATAAGCTAGATATGTGTACCGACAGACTAGGAGCAATCCTCTTCCACCTCAGGCATGGGACTGAGTGGGTTATTTTCAGCCCATAGACAGTCTTTCTTCTTCTTTAGTTCAGAATTCCTCTTTTGATCCCTTTTCAACAACAATACTATGACCAATACAAGAAAGCAAATCAGAGGAACAGTAACCCACAGTGCCGGTACCAACGGGTCTGTTGTTTTTTCAGAAAGACCTGAGAAGACAAATTAAATGTTAGATATTTTGAAGCTGAAAAATATTCATTTGTAGATACACAAGGATCATTCACAACTGAAGTGCATTTCTAAAAATATGTATGTAGTTCTGGGGGATCTTGTGTTTGCCAAGAAACTAGCATTGAGTTGAAAGAGAATGTTAACAGATATAAGTCTCTAGTTATAAGACCTACTTCGAGCTTACTGAGTCAGAAATAAGTGCCCTGAAGACCCTAACTCTGACATTAGTCTTAAACCTTGACCTAAAATCTGACTGGTCTGATTAAACAGAATAATTTGATGACTAAAGCCCAGTGGTAATTATCAAATTGCTTACAGCAGGGGTTCTCTAAAAACATTCCACATTCTGGATATTTACCTTCAGTCTGAACATAGATGGAGAGCTCTCCAGATCTATCAGAACCCAATTTCATCCAGGTGTTATCAGTTAGAAGCCACTCCTCAACCTGACAGTAGTATTTCCCCATATCAGAGGGGCTGATCTGTGGTACAGTCAGTTTATAGTGTGTGGCTAGTGGTCGTCCAAACAGAAGATTTTTTTCACTAATTGCAGTGTGTAAAGTCCCATCATGCTTGGCAGTGAACATGGTGACTGGTTCTTCTTTCTCCTGAACTTTGAACCAGGTGACCTCAAAGAAAGGCTTATCACTGGTTTGTGAGTCAATGACACAGTCAATGGTGAACTCAGCCTGATGTTTGGTAATGTTGAGCATTCGATTCTCCTTCTGAACATGCAGTTTACTTTCTGTTTAAATTTAACACAAATTCAAAGATTAAACAACAAGAACAAAACATACTGACAACCTTGAGGAATATTCTATTTTGATAGTCTTAAGCAATATGACAGCATTTAAAAAAAAAGTTATTGGTTTGACTGCAAAAAGAGATTAAACATGGACAAAATATAAATGATAGTAATAACAATGCTGTGAACGGTGACTATAGTTGAGTCTGATTGGTCTTCTGCCAGTTGTTTCCACTGGCCTTCACAATCAAGCTGGTACTGCTCAACTCTACACTCGTAGCTTCTGCAGAACCTGATTCTGCTGAGTTCTGTATGTTCCTGGATCAACATCTTTGTTGACCTTGGAACAACATTGTGATGAACCGATTTTATAAAAAAAGGTAAATAGTTTTTGCACTATAGATGACTGTTATGAGAGTAGGACAATAATGGTATCTCACTAGTTGACTCTGGTCTATTAAATACCCATCTGAGACTATTTATCAGTAGGGTCCTCTTTTCCTACATGCAGAGAGCACTCAAGATCAAACTGCTCTCCTTCTTTGATGACAAGATCCTTTGCGTTCCTGACCATGGTAAAGCTTGCCTTTTCTCAGTGTCTACACAAACAGATATCTAAAAACCTGAACCCAAACCCTTGCCACAACCTACCTCTAAATTCAGAGGGAAGTTAAGCTGATGATGTATTAAACAAGTGGCTGACGTACGGACAGCCCTAAAGAATATTCTATGTTGATAGTCTTAAGCAATATGAAAGGGTTTTAAAAAACTTTAATAGTTTGACTGCACTAAAAGATTAAACATAGACAAGATGTAAATGATTGTATTACTGATGCTGTGAACTGTGACTATATTTGAGCCCGATTGTTTTCTGTCATTTTTTTCCACTGGCATTCACAATCAAGAAAAAAGAGACCAGTACGGAGAAAACCATATCCCCACATTGGTCTTAAACCTTACCCTAAAATCTGACTGGTTGGTCTGATTAGACAGAATAATTTGGTAACTAAACCCCACTGAAAATTTGCTAATTGCTTACAGCAGGGGTTCTCTAAAAACATACCACATTCTGGATATTTACCTTCAGTCTGAACATAGATGGAGAGCTCTCCAGATTTATCAGAACCCAATTTCATCCATGTGTTATCAGTTAGAAGCCACTCCTCAACCTGACAGTAGTATTTCCCCATATCAGAGGGGCTGATCTGTGGTACAGTCAGTTTATAGTGTGTGGCTAGTGGTCGTCTAAACAGAAGATTTTTTTCACTAATTGCAGTGTGTAAAGTCCCATCATGCTTGGCAGTGAACATGGTGACTGGTTCTTCTTTCTCCTGAACTTTGAACCAGGTGACCTCAAAGAAAGACTTGTCACTGGTTTGTGAGTCAATGACACAGTCAATGGTGAACTCAGCCTGATGTTTGGTAATGTTAAGTATTCGGTTCTCCTTCTGAACATGCAGTTTACTTTCTGTTTAAATACAAATTCAAAGATCAAACAACAAGAACAAAACATACATGTTGATAGTCTTAAGCAATATGACAAGGTTTTGAAAGTCAATAATTAGACTGCATTTAAGAGATTAAACATGGACAAGATGTAAATAGCTGTATTACCGATATTGCGAACTGTGACTATAGTTGAGCCTGATTTGTCTTCTGCCATTTGTTTCCACTGGCCTTCACAATCAAGCTGGTACTGCACAACTCTACACTGGTAGCTTCCACTATCAGCTATATTAGAGTTTAATCTTTCCAGACGGAAAGTACCAGAAGAAGGTCTAGAGAAGCGTAACCTGTCCTGGTACTCTGTATTGTACTGTAGGCGACCGTCATGAGAGTAGGACAATAATGGTATCCCGCTAGTTGACTCTGGTCTATTAAATACCCATCTGAGACTGTATTGATAAGTAGGGTTCTCATTTTCTACATCCAGAGAGCACTCAAGATCAAACTGCTCTCCTTCTTTGATGACAAGATCCTTGGCATTCTTGACCATGGCAAAACTGCCATTTTTTTGTCCTTCCTCAGTTTCCACCTGGACAGATAAAACCCCAGACTTGTCTTCACCTAACCTTCTCCACTTGTTTGCAGCTGTCTGAATCCATTCAACAACCTGACAGTGGTACAGGCCAGTATCAGTGGGGTTGACGTTTGGCACTGTCAGCTTATAGTGCATGGCTTTTGGGTGTCCAAACACCAGATCTTTATCATTGATTGTACTTTGTAAGGTACCATCACGGCTGGCATTGAAAATGATGACAGGTGGTTCACCTCTCTGAGCCTTGGACCAAGTCACCTCAAACAAAGATGCATCACTGGACCGTGATTCAATGACACAGTCAATGGTAAACCCCGCATGAAGAATGGCTTTCAGGCTTTTTTCTTCCTTGTGAACAAGCAGTTTGCTCTCTAATTTTATAGAAAAAACTGCATTAATGATTTTCTCAATTTTCATAATTAATTAGTAATCATCTACAGTATACTCACCTGTTAGCTGAACAGTAACACTGGTAAAACCTGACTTGTCACTTGCCTTAAGTGACCATTTGCCTTTACAATCCAGCTGGTACTGTTGAACTTGGCAGTAGTAGCGCCCCGTGTCTTCCTCTATAGCTCTATGGATATTCAAGTAAAAGATTCCTAATTCTGGGGTGAAGAAGTGGAGTCGTCTCTCAAGCTCTGAATCATAACTGTTGTAGTTCAGACGGCCATCATGGCTATATGTCAGAAGTGGCACACTGGAGGACTGATATCGGTCAAACACCCAGTTAAGGGAGTAACGAAAGGTGGAATCAGACACAATACCATCCACTGAGCATTTCAATTTTAGCTGCTTTCCCTCTTCAACCGTCAGCTGAGTGCTAGCTTTATTCATTTTGAAATCACTGGCTAAAACCAAAAAGACAACAAGTACAGCATCAGTAAATTGATCCTTATGTTGTTGTTGTTGTTTTTATTTCAAAAATACACAGAAATCCATACATGCAATTATTTATTTCATTTTAATATTTTAGTGCTGTCTGTCCTGAATTCAACCAATTTTCAAGTCAAAAGTGTACGTTTTCATACAATATGCTGATGCCCCACTGATGGCTAGGTGTACAGATGTCGTTAGGAGTGGACTTTCATCCTTTTTTATTTCTAAAACTTAAATGTTTCCATACAAATTAAATTGTACATCTGCACAAAATTACCACCTTGTAAATCGTATGTTTTCTTGTGATGGCCGAATCTCAATTTGGTCGTAAATAAAATATATAATTAAAAAATCTTCTTTATTGTTATTTCTTAGAAAACTGCAGTGAAGATGTTAAAATACTTGAAACACTATTAAAATCATAAAGTACTTTTCTAGGAACTTGACATATTTTTTAGACTAGACTCTCAATCAACCTCTAACTATATTTTTTCAGTAAATTAAACGTTTTTACCTTCCTGTTTGACAACCAGCTCTGTGGAAACAGACATTTTCTTCAGGGAATACCAGTCACCAACAGGATCCTGAAGCCACTCTTCCACCTCACAATCATATTTCCCACTGTCAGATGTTCTGGTCTGTTGTATATTCAGCTGGAAGCTCTGTTTCTCTCTTATGTCCATACGGATCCTCTGGTCCATCTCTAGGCCAGCTGCAGGGCCAAACTTGACAACAGCATCTAAGTCCATAGTTAAGAGCATCTGGGACCCAAAACTCCATGTTATTGTGAAACGAGAGGTATTTGTGGTTGTCTTCGTGACTGAACATTCAAGCTTTGCATCAGTGTTGACAGTGGTTTCCAGATGAGGGGTGGGTGGGTTCAGTCTCATCTTGCTGACTGATGTTAAACATTACAAAGTAAGGAGAAAAGAGAGATCACATGCTGAATTTACAATCATCTAAATGCTTTACACAGTTCACAGTAAAAAATTCAGAAAGAATATTCTTCTACAGTTTAACATAATAGTAAACATATAGCACAAATATATCGAAATTAAGTAATGTTAAGCAATTCACAATTATATAATATATCTTATACATACAGTATATCTCAATATGTTATATATTTTTTGTACAAGATTTGTACATGCCACGTACTAAATACCACAGGGAAATAGATTAGTTATGCAACACACAAATGTTTCAGGTTAAGGATGTTCTCATAGAAAGCCATGATGCTTAATGTGCAATTTTTTTGTGTTGTCTTCATATTTTGAGCTCATCTATACTGAATTTAAACAGTTTTTATCTTATGTGCTTTAGAACGTCTCTTCTTTTGTTGTGTCTAAAAAACTGACTGGTGCTGTGTATGGGTCACGAGAGCCGTATGTAATGATAACAAGCCTATGCTGCAGTTCTGTGGATGTTTTGCCCTTCAGGTCCCTTCATACCAATCAAATGGCTTAATATGGGTACAATATTTTTAATTAATATTATACAATACATATTTGTCTAATTGCACTGTAACATTTCAAATTAAATATGACCAGAATGGGATATGAGTAGGATTAGGGTTAAAATTCTGATTATATGTGTCATTTTATGCAGTTACAGTGTAACAGCTTGGAGGTGCAATTTTTATGTAATGTGAGTCCAAACTCTTTTATATCTTAGCTTCTTCAGAGTCTAACTCTGGAAATGTATGCAACCAGTTTCAGAAAGTGCATCCTGGGATTCTTTTAAGCTGTGTTGAAGGAAGTATGCTGCAGTTTTATGCTGTAACTTGCACATATAAAATTACATGAGAGTATGTCCAAATGTTTGATGCAGATTGAACCTTATATACATTTTGTTTAATAAATAGCTGTATTTACCTGGTTTTTGTACAGTCACAGCTAACGAGTTGGAGATTTTCTCTGCTTTCTGAACATCATTTTGATAGGCATCAACTTGACACTGGTACTGTCCTTCTTGTTTCTTGCTGACTCTTGGAATCATGAGAATAAAACGAGTCTCTGTCGGTTGAGCTTGAATAGACAGCTGATAGTTTCTCTGATCTGCTGTCCAGGTCATTTCCCCAGTGTGGCGTATGGATAAAATGTTTGTTTGAACAGTTGAATTGTGAGGCTGAAACATCCAGCGTACAGCCAAAGACGCTTTAGGCCCTCTGACTGTGCATAGCAGCTCTACTGGAGAATCTATTGGCACATTTGTTGTACGACTTTTTAAGCTCATCCTCATTAGAGATTCTGAAAAGAAACATATTCAGTGATTATTTAAATTCAGTATCAGTAACAAGTAATTTGAGCAAAGTAATGGCAAAAACATCTTGGTTGAACGTCTTGACAGTTTTCTCTGATAAAGAGAATAATTTGTGATTATATTGTAATCTTACCAACAGAATTCACTGGAATGGCTTTTTCCTGAGATTGAGTGTTGGCCTTTTTAATCTCTCCATTGCTCTGTACTGTCCATTCAGACACAATGCACTTATATTCGCCGCTGTCAGATGTTGCAGCTGCACCAATCTCCAGAGTAAAGTTTCCAGCTGGAGAATGAAGTGTTTGGATATTTCTTCTCTGATATCTTGCCCCAACATCTTTCATCACTCCCTCATGGGTCAGACTAATGACATCACTGAAGGAAACCCCGGAGTCTTTCTTGTGTTGCCATGACACTGATAAAGGACCTTTGAACCCCGTCACTGAGCAGGTGACCCGTAGTGCATCTCCCTCAGTCACCATGTCATTCATCACCATCAACACCGCCAGATCACTCTCTGACAGGAAAAGACAGAAAAAACTGGCAATGTCTGTGTCTCAATGCAAGCATTTTTGTTATGAAAACTATGATTAGATATTTACAGCAAAGAATGCAAACCAATGGCTATTATTTCAAGGCAATGATCACTGTTATTGTCACTCATAATTAAGTTTAGCAATATTGTAACTCTGTTATCTTCTCCATACATAACTTTAAAGCACAATGATAGCATTGGAGCAACTGTATCCCTAACTGTATCCCTAATTACCTTTAGCTGTGATGCTCACAGTCTCTGGACTGGACATTTTTTTTTGTATTTTTGTGAAGATGCCATCTTCATTCATGTTTTCCTGCCATACTTCACACTGGTATTGTCCCTGGTCCTCAGTCCGAGCCGAACGGATGGTCAGCAGATAGTCCATCTGGCTGGTTTTCACTGCTTTCATCTCTGCTGCATTCTCTCTCTCTTTGTAACTGTCAGAGACAGTGAGCACCCCAGAAGATCCAATCTGGGCCACTTTCTGCTGGTTCTTCAGCCAAGTCACAGAGAAGAAATGACCAGGAAGGTTTTGTGCATTCACACTGCAACGGATGTCTAGTGTATCTCCCTCCTTTAATGGCCCCTTTGAAACCTTCAGATTTACACTGAACGAGCCCACATCAGGGGCCACTTATGAGACACAAGAACAAAAATTAGAAATGTTAACACGGTTAGTCTGTGTGGCTTTCATACCCCACAAAAATTTGTACATACTATAGAAAATATGACCCAGAGTGCATTTAATATAGGTGCAAGGATGGCAGATAGCATGATATTTAGAAAAATGTAGAGATAAATTAATATAAATATCAATGTTTGCTTCTAAGTGCTTTTTTGTACACTGAACTGTGTTGAGTCATCAAGTGTAAAATCTAAAAATCAGTTAAGACCCTCTTGTTTAAAATAACAGACTATAAGTCTCACCAAGTAATTTGATCTCCACGTCGCATGCTGGGGTGGTTTTGTAGGCAATCTGTGTCCAGGAGCGGTCTGGGTCTTGGATCCACTCAATGGCTTTGCAGAAGAACTTGCCTTGGTCTGACTGCTGCACTTGAGACATCTTCAGTCTGTAGGTTGTGTCCTCCACCTTATCCATGCTGATAAGACCAGAACCATAGCGATCCTCAAATCCAGCTCCTGGCTTTACAGTCAGATCTTTGTCCAGAGTAATGACTGGCCGGGGGTTTTCATCTTCTTCACCATGGAGAAACCAGGTGACCGACAGATGAGTATGTTGAAAAGTCTGGCTGAAGACCTGACACTCAAGCTGAAGAGGATCACCTTCAGACAAGCTCTGAGAAGGAGAGCCAGAGTATGATGCCTCCAGGGTGTCTGCAATCACTGTGGATAAAACAGTCTTTAGTTCTTTTGTCATTGAAAACAGTAACAACTAATGGTTGATAAAAAATGCATTTTGGCAGTACCAACATTCAAACAACACTGTGACTGATGGTTGAAAAAAAATAGTGTATATATATATATATATATATATATATATATATATATATATATATATATATATATATATATATATATATGTATATACAGGGGTTATTAGCAGAGTCATAGCACAGTTTTGCATGAAAGTGAAGTTGAACATCTCCCTGGCCTGCACTGTCCCCAGATCTAAATATTATTGAGCCACTTTGGGGTGTTTTGGAGGAGCGAGTCAGGAAACATTTTCCGCCTCCAGCATCATGTAGTAATCTGGCCACTATTCTGCAAGAAGAATGACTCAAAATCCTTCTGGTCACTGTGCAGGACCTGTATCTGCCATTCCCAAGATGAACTGATGCTGTATTGGCTACAAAGGGAGGCCCTACACCATACTAAAGAATTATTGTGGTTTCAGCGTTTCAGTTTCATTGTCCAACCCCTGTATATATGTATTATATATGTCTAAATAAATTTCTTTCAAAATGCTGTGATTAATTATGAAAACACTCAGGTAAATATATCTTACCATTAAGCTTTGTTTCGGCAGCATAACTTCCAAAGTAACTGCCATCTGTGTTTAGCGTCTCACAAAACAAATCCCCGGCATCCTCCTCCATCAAATCATTGATCCTCAAGAGAACTGAAGATCCTGACAACCTTTGAATCTCAATATCTTTATTTGTTACCCTATCAGAGTACATTCTGTAGGGAAAGTCTGTGTCAAAAGTGCTGATCATATTTATATCGATATTTCCTTTCTTAAGAATGAATTGAAAATCCTGCAGTGGTGAGCCTTTAAACCCACTAACATTACAGGATATGAAGATGGGATATCCTTTTACTCTATACAGAGGACCTTCCTGGATCTGGACCAGACGCTGACCGCTGCACAGGTCTGTGTGGACAGAGAGAAATTAGACAGGAAAAACATACTGTCATCATTTACTCACCCTAAAGTACCAAACATATATAACTTAACTTATTTTTTTTTAAGTTACACTTCTTTTTTTCAATACAACAAAGTGAATGACAACTGGAGAGATCAACCACAAAAACATATAAAAAATTGAAATACGACTCCTGCACTATATGTGCTATATTCCAAGTCTTGCGAATCCAAATTATATTTGCGTGACAGTATCAGTTCCCTCTTACCATGTCATGACAGAGCAAGGTTTAATATGTGGAAATGCAAATAAGATTTAAGTGCATTTTTAAGTGTCACAAAGCTTCAAAAGCTATATTTCACTAGCTATATAAACCACTTGTATGTTGTATGTTTTACTTTGCAACTTATGAAGCCTAAACAAAGTAATCACCATCCACATTCATGGTATGGAAAAGTTCTGCTTGAAAATTTCCAAGCCTTTTGCCTTTCACATTGCATTTGAGTCAACATGAGGTTGATAAAAATCAGCAGTGTCCAAGAACTTATATCTCTTAAAAGAAAATACCTCAAGGTTTATATTTGTGAATCAGTTCAGTCTTACCCCACTGCAGGAGTCCAATGAGACAAAACAATAGTAGAAGGTTCCACTTTTGGCACCATAAGTCTACCATCCTTAAACAGATCAATCCTTTTGCTTTCCTTCTCATCTCTAAGTTAACACAGGTTTCACTGAGAGTGCCTAAACCTGATACAGTTGCTCTGAAGCAAGCGACTGTGACACATCAGTGGAAAAAGAGGAAACAAGTGTCACGAATATGGTTTCCTGTCGTCTCGCACCACACAGATCTTCACACTTGCTTTGCTTCCCTCAAATTGTCATCACCGTTTATGTTAACAGAACATTATAAGAAACCAGCGTTTTTCATGCAGCCCGGGTGAAACGTGTTGGCACACGTGACGGATCCATGTTACAGTGAAAGACAATGTAACAAATGTAACATGCGCCAATCCTCACACCATGTCATCAGAGAACATATGTTATTGCAAACACTTCAAACACAAAGGCACTTAAAAAAGTTATGTGCAATGATGAATAATTTACAGTAAATACAACAATCTGTAAAATAATAAGAAATGTCCATTTTGATTTTAAGGTGCCCTTATAAAATGATTGTAAAAAAGTTGTATTAAAACTAAATTAACATATATGCAATATAACCACCTAATATATTATTACATTTAAACTATGACAATGTAAATGAAAGCATTTTTGTGAATTTCATTCATTCATTCATTTGTAATTAATATAAATTATTGCAGGGCAAGCTAAACACCTAAAGTCAAAGTGGAATATGTCAAATACCAATCTAAGAGCTCCATGGCAGAGAGGTTCACAGGTACAGAAAGTGAAAAAAGCAGTAGTGAAATGCATTTGTTAAAAAGATTGACTGATTTTAGATGAGACAATAGACAAAGCTGATATTTCATTCACTAAAAAGATATGGCACAGCGTCTTCTTGTCTGTGGTTATTTTAAATTTTAACATACCGTAATTTAAAAATACTGCAAAGAAAGCAATTCATGCATACAAAACTCTTACAAATGGCAGGAAAACATGTCGCCTCAGCCATTTTAAGCAGAGACCACAAAGGACTGAAAAGCTCTCCACTGCACACTAAGACACAGGAAAGACTTCAAAACTTTAACATTTAAAAATGTATGCTGTGTTCTTGAAGAATCCAAAACTATTCTAAATTATATGGTTATACTTTGACATGAGGATAAAGGAAATGATCATATCTTTAACAAAACTAACATTCTATCTCTGTTGGCAGATTTGAGAAAGAGAAACTGCTGTGGCTTGAGCTACAGAGAAAGAGCATACTTTTGTGAGGCCCAAGCCCTCTGTTTGACCACAATGTAAATGTGAATACAGCAAAAAAGGAAATGCTGATAAGAAATTACACAGCAGTGTAAATCCACACTGTGCTTACCTCAGTCATTAAACTAATGTTTTCCAAATTAGCCCTACTATTATTTTCTGTTTCATAATTACACATGAGATGGGCACTAAATGAGTAATTGAAGGAATCATTTTCTCTTGTGTGTTATTTTTAGTATGCCCTCTTGTGGCACAAACCAGTTTAAGAACAGTACTAAGCTGATTACAGATAAATTCTTTGATTTCTCTGCTATTTTAATGTATTTTTTAAGTGGATTTTAAATACAGATATTGAATGGGTCGCAGTCACAGGGTCAAGTTTTCCACACATCTTGCCGTAGCATAAATCTCTCATAATACGACTGATTTATTTAAATTGTTTTCAATTTTTTTTGCTTACATATACTTTGTTACTGTGATGAAGCAGGCTTTAGCTTTTAGACATTTATGCTTTACTTACATAATAAACATTTTATGTTAACTTTTCATAACATTTTTAAAAAGAAAATGTACTTTTACAATAATAGATTTTCCTAATAGCAGACGCATTATGACATTACCAATGATGTTTTGGACATTCCAGAGCAGCCTACCATAAATATCATAATAATCATGCTTTATGTAACATGATACATTACCATCTGATAATGTGTCCTACCATCACTGCGCTTTGGTACTGGCACAAAACTTTTCTGAGGGTTAATAAACAAAATTCAGTGGGCACAACACGATCCCTTTCAATGTAAAGCTTCCTGACATAAATTTGATTTACGCTTCTCTTTCCTGACAATGACTGTTTATATTGCTGTTGTTGCCCTGCCGAGAATGCAGTGTTATCAACCAATAACACAACAGCCCCATTTGCTCTCTCAAATCTAATGCTGGTTTGCCAGAAGCGTTCTGTGATAGATCAGTGAATATTACCTAGCCATCAGTGTATATATGGTCTGGGTTGAAATTAAACTAAAATACACAAAAATGTACAAGACAAGAAATGAGCCTACTCAGCCTGTCCAGTGTGTGTTAGGGTACAGCGCCACTGGTTCACATTAAGGACAGTGACTAATGCCTAGGCACGCAAATTAGGAAAATGACACTGAGACATGCCCTGATACAGATATGGTTAAAAAGAGATCTATAGAGCTATTTCCCAGGTAAGTACAGTAAACAAAGCACCTCACTTTGAAACTCACAGCATTCATATTTAATCAATTAAACCATAGACCTTTGAAGTGTAAGCTACAATATCTTAATTTAAGAGATGGTTATGTCCAAAGAATAAAGTCTATCAAGGCTGTCTGACATTAAGCCTCTTAGCCAACCAAATATACATAAAATTTTGGTGGCCAGCCCAAACAACGAATGGCTGGGTGGCTTCCTCTAACCAATCGTACCACTCGCCTAAAGTCAGCTGGATAGCCAAAATCCTGTTGCTCAGCGGAGGGACCCTCCAGCTGCATAGGTTCAGGATCAGGTGATGCTATGGTGGCAGGAGGGACAACGGCTGGAGACCTCCCAAATTCAGGCAGAGAGGTGTGGGTACAGCGATGCAGCTTGAAGCGTTTGTCAAGGCAAAAAGCTAGCTCAACAAGATTATCTGGGCGCGTAGGTGGATCCTGAGATAGGGTCTCCTTTTTGATGTCTCCAGAAAGACCCTCCAGAAAGCGAGTGATAAGGGCCTACTCGTTCTTCTGACAAGTGGCCGCTAAGGTGCAGAACCTGGCCGAAGTGACATCAGAAGGCAGGGGCCTCATGCCCATAGACTCAGCGGTTCTTCTTGAACCTCGAGAAACTTTCATAGCGGCTTGCCTCCCCACAAGGCTGCTCGCCAGTCACGCGCGTGCCCGCTAAGAAGAGGAAGCACAAAATCAACCCTGGAGCGGTCTTCAGCAACATTCTGCAATGCATATATGGCAGCCGCAAGGACAGGATGAGGTTTAGCAGAAAGGCGAATAGATCATCAAGCAGAGGTTTAGGCAGACTGACATCTAACATAATAATCTGGAAATATTGATGGTGTTTTATGGTGTTAAATCTCCTACACCTTCTACCTTAATTTGTTTATTCTCAGGTTAGGTAAAGTAAATCTGTTCTATCTCATATGAATATGAATTTTCATACTTACAAAATAGATCAGAGAAGACTTATCTGCGGTCTGTTCTGCTCTACTTATAATAATGTATAGTTTTATTATATATATAGTTTAAATACATTACAAATAAAATGCTAATATAAAACGAAGATATATAGTCTGCAAGCTCTCTTGTTCAGAGGCATCAATTGCAAGATCTCCGGCACCACAGAAGCTGTCACTCAGAACCAGCATTTGATTTACTTCAGCATGGAACACACCCAAATCCAAGCCTTTATTCTGCGATCTTCATCTCTATCTGGAGCAGTGAGACTAGTGACCGTAAACAGTGAAGCCCAAGTTTAACTGATGCATTCATTACAAACTCAAATGTTGGCGCTTCAAACAACAGGTTTTATGGCAGTAAACTCAAATGCTCATCGGCTCTCACCTACATTCGTCACAGATTGCGACATGCCATGTTTCTGGTTAGGTGTATCTGAATGATGTGCGCAAGTCTGCATAAATTCATGGTGAGAGGATCGACCAATTTCAGAAGGTGCATCCTAAGATTATTTGAAGAGGTATTAAAGGTATAAAACCAAGTATATCCAAACGTTTGATGCAGATTGAACCTTACAAACATTTTTTTAATAAATAGCTGTATTTACCTGTTTTTTAGTACAGTCACAACTAACAAGTTAGAGATTTTCTCTGCTTTCTGAACATCTTTTTGATAGGCATCAACTTGACACTGGTACTGTCCTTCTTGTTTCTTGCTGACTCTTGGAATCATGAGAATAAAACGAGTCTCTGTCGGTTGAGCTCGAATAGACAGCTGGTAGTTTCTCTGATCTGCTGTCCAGGTCATTTCTCCAGTGTGGCGTATGGATAAAATGTTTGTTTGAACAGTTGAATTGCGAGGCTGAAACATCCAGCGTACAGCCAAAGTCACTTTAGGCCCTCTGATTGTGCATAGCAGCTCTACTGGAGAATCTATTGGCACATTTGTTGTACGACTTTTTAAGCTCATCCTCATTAGAGATTCTGAAAAGAAACATATTCAGTGATTATTTAAATTCAGTATCAGTAACAGCAGCAATTTGAGCAAAGTAATGGCAAAAACATCTTGGCTGAACGTCTTGACGTTTTCTCTGATATTGAGAATAATTTGTGATTATATTGTAATCTTACCAACAGAATTCACTGGAATGGCTTTTTGCTGAGATTGAGAGTTGGCTTTCTTCATCTCTCCATTGCTCTGTACTGTCCATTCAGACACAATACGTAATACGTAATACGACACAATGTGATCATTCAAGCATGAATTCGAAGTGCACATGCTTAAAAATGCTATAATTTATGATTTTGTAGGATTTTTGTAATGGTAGGGTTAGGTGTAGTCATTAGTATGAATTACATCCAGTACAATGTTTTAATTATAGTGAGATGGGTGTAAAAAGTCCACACACTGCATTTAAACAAATGACACATTTTTTATTGGTAATGACATTCATACGTCATTTCATGATGACAGACGCAACACGACACTGTCTTTATTTTTTTGCCTGCTAGAGGGCGCTTAACTGTAATGTTATGTAAATAGAGGTCATATATGGTACTTGCACAAATTACCTATAGGGTTGTTTTTTGTTGGAGGACAGGCTGGAAAATGTATTAACAATATGACAATCAGTGATTGAACAATATACATTTTCAATGGCAATACTAGCATCTAGTTAACCAGTGACTAATGGCTGATAGTTGTGTTTCGTATAATTATAGTTTATTATTGATTACCTTCTTTTGGAATACATGGTGATGTGAATGAACAGCCTGATCTCATGGCAATTTGTATATATATTTCACTAGGTGGCTAATTCATATGACCTCACTCATACAAATTCTTACGATTTGTGCTTAATCGTACATATTTAAGAGTTGCCAGTTTAAAAAATACATATATGAATTGGTCAGGAGATAACATTGGAATAGATGTTAACAGATGGATTTCTCTTTCAATAATCTCAAATTGCCAAATCATCTCATTAATCACCAAAACACCATCTAATTACTACCAACAAAATACCTTACCATTAAGCTCCTCCTCCATCAAATCATTGATCCTCAAGAGAACTGAAGATCCTGACAACCTTTGAATCTCATTATCTTTATTTGTTACCCTATCAGAGAACATTCTGTAGGGGAAGTTTGGGTCATATTTACATCAGTATTTGCTTTCTTGAGAATGAATTGAAAATCCTGCAGTGGTGAGCCTTTAAACCCACTAACATTAGAGTATATAGAGATGGGATATCCTTTTACTCTATACAGAGGACCTTCCTGGATCTGGACCAGACGCTGACCGCTGCACAGGTCTGTGTGGAGAGAAAAAAGACAGGAAAATCACAAAGAGATGTTTAACACACAAAAAAACATACTGTCATCATTTTCTCACCCTAAAGTACAAAACATATATAACTTAACTTATATTTTTTTAATTTACACTTCTTTGTGAATGACAACTGGAGACATCAACCAAAAAATAAATAAATATGGCTCCTGCACTGAGGTTGAATGTCCGTTAATGGAGTTCATTGGCACTCCAGCAGATGAAAAATCATCAGTGTCCAAAAACGTATATCTCTTAAGAGAAAATACCTCAAGGTTTATATTTGTGAATCAGTTCAATCTTACCCAAATGCAGGAGTCCAATGAGACAAAAAAAATAGTAGAAAGTTCCACTTTTGGCACCATAAGTCTACCATCCTTAAACAGATCAATCCTTTTGCTTTCCTTCTCATTTCTAAGTTATCACAGGTTTTACTGAGAGTGCCTAAACCTTATATATGTTCTCTGAAGCAAGTGACTTGACAAATCAAATAAAGAGGAAACAGGATAAATATGGTTTCATGATGTCTCATGTTTTTTTTGTAATATATCTTAACAAGTATATAACCATAATTGAAACCCAGACTGAAAATGTAACCTACCTATTTACTTACTTGCTTACTATTTTTGCCTTGTTTGAATATTGCATTTACAGCTGAATTCTTGATTTACAGCTATACCATTCATTTGAAAAAGATTACAATTTGATTACATTTTAGATTAGCCCTAAAGCCAGTCAAAGCACCTGCTAATGCCATGATACAGATGTAACATCTCAGTTCCCCCCTCCCGACTCTTTGTCCACAGCCTTGTCTCTACCTATGCTAATGAACGCCTTCGCACTAGATCTGCCCCCAGTCTCCAGCCACATCAGGAACCAAATTCTAGCAGGTGAAGATATTGATTTTTATTCACTCCTTGCTTCTGTTTCTCTACCATCAGCAGATCGCCAAATTGATTGTGGTGAATTTGCAGTTACCCTAAAAAGAAAAAACCCACCTCACAATCATTTACGCATCTTATTATTTTTCCAAATTTACTATTGCCTTTATCCGTTACTCAGAAATCATCTGTTCAGTCTTCTCACACAGAAGATGTGAGCTCAGTGATTATCTTGCAATTATCATGCTCGCATACTCATGTGGATGCTCTCATTTCTACACATACCACAAGCTGTTCTCAGCTAAATGCACCATCTGAGTGGCCCAGTGGAATCAGCGGGACACTTTGGACACCAAACTGCACAACCGTATTTTTAGGTTGCTGCAACATTTCATGTGCCATCTGCTGCTCCATCACCCATTCCACTATAACATGTCCTTTCGCAACCCATCGATTCCTCCCTTCCCCGAAACATCCCAACCCAAATCCAGCACCTACAACCCACACTTTCCCAGCACCTCAACCAACTCTTCTCTACCAGTTCTGACTGACATCTGCCTCTCATTTTTCTCTTGCAGCCAGGTCTGCACCAATTTAAACCCAGGAAGATGCTCAAGACAACGCTGCTGCTTCATGCATATTTGCAATTCTTGTGGCAGCGCTCGCACACATCTGATCTGCCCAAAAATGTTTCAAAAATCTGCCAATAAAAATGATAAACAGTATTTGTTGACTCCTGTAACTGTTTCTCGCTTGTCTGCTGAAGTGCTACATTATCCCGACCCAATTTTTTCAGAATATCTACTGTAGGGTCTCTTACATGGCTTTCATCCCGGTGTTAAAAATCTCTTCTCTGAAAGCTTTATTTCCCCTCATCTCCAATCTGCTCTAATGTAGCCTGAAATAGAATACATTTTAATTTTAAATTTCAGAATCGGGCCATTTTCTCTGCCTCCATTTAACATTTTCTGTGTTAGACCCATAGCTACCAGAAAATTGTCTAGTAAAAAACGCCTCATAATTAATCTCTGGAACGCAAAAACTCACAGTTACCGAGCAGTTAACAGCCTCATCACGTTCGTATGCAGAAGCAGCCCTAAAATTTTCAACATATTGTCAGAAGCCATCTGCTAGATCTTCTCCAACAATTACGCCGTACACTACCTAGTCCTTCTTTCAGATGATTTTTTTTTATCATCTCGCCCCCCAACTCCATCCCAGCCGAACACATTTTTACTACACAAAAAGTCTTCACAGAGCTCGAGATTCACCTTGCTCAAGACAAAACCTCAGGCCCAAACACTTCTATTGAATTTTTAGAAATTAACCTAGATTCTCTACCCAAAGAAAAAACCTGACAGAACGATTTTGGTAGCTTCCACCCTATTAACCAACCCAAGCTGCTCCAAATGCAAACTACTTACTGTTCTAGGCCATTTAAATTTCCAAGGCCACCTTTTTTTTATCTCACCTCCTCTCTCTTGTGTCCTCTACTGACCTAGTGTACCAAATATTTATAAGCAGCTCATGTCACAACGAGTTCAGGTTGTGGATATACTTCCTTAATCAGTGGAACGGCTTATTTTTCTTTTACAGTGACCTGATCTCTTTTCCAGTTGATATCCAATTATTTACAGATGCTGCACCCTCCAACAGTTTTGGAGGATTTTATCAAAACCACTGGTTCACATGGCCCTCCCAGATGTTACAGTTACCTCAGACACTAACACCAGCAATGTTTTTCGAGCTATACCCTATAGTCGTGGGGGCCTTCTTGTGGGAAAAAGAATGATTCGCCACAGGTATCATTATACACTGTGACAACAAGGTTACCATGCACTGCATTAATAAGGGCTGTTCTTATTCCCCTTGCTTCATTGACTCTGCTATGAAGCTTAACTTTGATCTCGACTTGTTTAGTTTATCATGACTGCAAAACATATTCCCAGGTCAAAAAAACAAATAGCTGACTCTCTTTCTCATTTTAACAGATCCACTTCCAACCCTAATTCCTCCTTACTCAGAGCTGATATTCCCTTAAATCATCCTCTGAGACCCCTATTCAAAGTCCCCCTTCCCCCTCCAAGCAGTTTCCCCCAGAACCCTGCAATCCTATCTAAGAGCATGGAAAAACTTCAAAGCATTCCATTCGGCCTGCTGTTCCCAGATTTTTCCCAGCTCTCTATCACCTTAATGCATATCTCATCTATCTCAACATTAACAAAAACCTCCAAGTCTGCACCATCAAAAGCTACCTAAGTCGTATCCAGTTTTTTCACAACCTCATATTTGGTTCACCCTCACCTCAAATACCCAATTCACAGAACGCCCTTCTAATCAAAGGTATACAAAGAGCCCATCCCACCCATCTAGACACCAGGCAACCCATAACCTCAAAAATCCTAACCAAATGCATTTACACACTCCGCAGAGGTTACCATTCTAGCTTTTTTCCACGTTCATAGATCCTCTAAGCTCACTATAACTTCCAGCTTCAATCCAAACATCCATCCTGCTATTTCAGACCTAGCGGTTCTGGATAACGAAGCTATGTCATTTTTCATAAAGCAAAGCAAGACAGATCAGACAAAGGCCAATCCATTTACACCTTCAATCACCTATACTCCCATACCAAGCTCTTCTGGCCTTCCTTGAACTCATCAAGTCAAAGTCCAAATTCCCTTCTGACCTTCTTTTCATAGATGACTCTAACCTCCCAGTCACTTGTTTTTGGTTCCAAAAGCATATCAAGTCAGTTCTCCTTCTTTCTGGTATCCCAGCAAATAACCTTTGCAGCAAATTCAGCAAAACGTCAAACATGAGCTTGGAGCCCTAAAATATCATTACATTTAATCAACGGAAAAAAATTTGAATTATTTTTGTGTGAATATCATTCATTCATTAATTTCCAATGTAATGTAAAGTATTCTAAAATACCAATGTGGTACGTCAAATACCAATCTAAGAGCTCTACAGCAAAGAGGTTCTCGGGTACAGAAAGTGAAAAAAAAGATGTAATTTGTCGCCTTGGAGTTCTAAGGTTCTATCTGACATTTTTGTCAAAATAGAGTTATTCACATATTCTTATACTGAGACATCTCATTTACATTATGCAGTGTTTCTTTTGTGTACATTTTATGCTTTTTTTAAAAAACAAAGAGGGTTCTATCTACACAAGTCTCTGAAATGCAAAAAAAAATTTGAAGCTCAATATCGCAAAACTGCTCAGAATTCAGAAAGAGCCTTATACTCCTAAGGCGACATCTTAGGTCAGACACTAGACAAAGCTGATAGCCTATTTCATTCACTTAAACGTAAGGGATGGAGTCTTCTTGTCTGTGGTTATCTGAAATTGTAAAATACTGAAATGAAAAAATACTTACGAGAAAGCAATTCATGCATATGTCTTACAAAAAAAACAAAAACATGTGGTCTCAACCATTTTAGGCAGAGACCACAGAGGACTGAGCAGCTCTTCACCACACACTGAAAACAACAACTCAACACTAATGTTATCAATCATTTCAGCCCACACAGGAAAGAATTTAAAACTTTAGCATTTAGAATGTTATACTCTGTTGTTCAAATATTCAAAACTACTCTAAATTATATAGTTATACTTTGATATGGAGATGAAGGAAATGATCATATCTGTGAAATAATATAAATGAGGAATGGCTTTCTCTTGTGTGTTATTTTTAGGATGCCCTCTTGTGGCTCAAACCAGTTTAAAAACAGTACTAAGCTGATTACTAAATTAATAATTGAATGAACATTCATAAATTGATAAATATATTCATAAATTCTTTGGTTTCTCTGCTGCCACTGTTGTTTTCAAATCCTTTTGTCGCATTTGAGATTTAAAGTCGGCAAACCCAAGACAAGCAGGGGGCGCCCTAAATCAAAACAAACATTTTATTGCTGTTTCTAAAGAGAACCCCACTCAGCAACACTTTATTTTAAGGTGCCTTTAATAAAAGTAATTACCTAGTAATTACTTAGTAGTAGCCGTGGTACTTACATAAAACAATATATACTTGCCATGTTATGGAACTGTTTGTACTTATAGTTTGTAATTATGTAGATGTAAAAGGAGGCTATTGTTACACATTTATTACAGATTGAGTACAATGGCTACTACTGAGTACCTAATTAGGTAATTATTGTATTATGACACCATAAAATAACTCTTCACATTATACATTTTACATAAACAAAAAATGTAACATTTATGTAACATATTACCATCTAATACTGTATCTTATGTATTTTTGTACTTTTAGTGTAAAGCTGACTGAGAGACATTGGATCTTCAGTTTTTTCCTGACTATGACTGTTTATAGACCGTTTCAACGGTCGCTATGTGCCTGGCCCGAAGTGAACTTCTGGTCTGGCTAGCGCCGTAAGCTACAAACGCAGCTAATAAAGAGTAATGGAGTTGGTCTCAGGTTATTGTGCTGTGGGATGCGTTTCCCATACATTTTTATTTGGCGGCCTGCCATGATATCAAAACTGACAGAATTACCCAAAAGGCTGAGTTGAATAAACACATATAAAACGTTTTTATATCACTGAATTTCTGAAAGAAGACTGCCGTTTTTATTTCAATCTTGCATGTAAGGAAGCGTTTGTAGGCTCAGTGCTGCTTTACAGAGATGTCTACAGCCGTTACCGGGGAAATCCAGTTTCTCATGCTTAAAGCACCTCCTGCTGGCAGAGAATGAATTCGAATTTTTAAAATAATGTGTTATTAATTCCATTGAGATATCTACTGGAGGTTAGGTTACGGCCACAAAAGCATGCATGTACGCAGTGCGCAGTAACGTTTGTTTATGTTGCTGTCATTGAAACAGTCTATATTGCTGTTATTGCCATGGCAAGAATGCAGTGTTATCAACCAATAACTCATCAGCCCCTTTTGCTCTCTCAAATCTAATTCTGGCTTGCCAAGCGTTCTATGATAGTGTTTCTTACCTAGCCATCAGTGTATATATGGTCTGGGTTGAGGTCAAACCAAATTTCACAAAGATGTACAAGACAGGAAATAAGCCTTCTCAGACTAAAGCTTCTTGTTAAGGCAAGAAGCCCCACTGGTTCACATAGAACTAGATAGTCAGGATTATAAGGAATCGCCAAAATCTCTTTAATTCATCCAAGTGCAGGTCCTATCTCTTTGTCTTGGGAAACATAAAATTCTCCCAAACTGTTAAAATAAAATGATTAAATTTCATATTTGAAATCACCAATGAAATCTGACAACAATTGTGCAAAAATTGATTTCTTTTGCTGAAATAGCATTAGAAGAAGCTTATTTCTCAGGCGAGATCAGCCAGTACGCATGCACAGTCCTAGGTGGACGTCTCCAAATGCTCACTATTTCTATAGCAACCGGAACTTCTAGCGGCAGATGCAGTGACGTGCTGACTTCCCAGATCAGCAATTGGCTATTTTTATTTAGAAGGCGGGGCTTCTTGTGATTGATCACCCTTTCAAACGTTGCATTTTCCCCATTCAAAACTATACTTGTGACAGGTCTTGGGTATTCTGTTATCTTTGGGATAGCGATGAATGCCTAGGCTTGCAAATTAAGAAAATTGAAACCATCTCTGTAAAAGGGCATAGCTCAGTGTCAAAGGTCAAACCTCCTCAAGGCCTTTTGGGTGCTTAGAAGACCTCGTAATTTGTTTAACAAGTTCTGATGCTCTAGAAACAAACTGAAATCACACAATGACCTGGATGACTAAGAACCTTCATAAGCTTTCATAAAAGCGGACAGTAAATCCCATGTTGAGACTTGTTGAGAGAAGGTTACAATGAAGTAATTTAGTGTCTAACATTAATGCTTTAGAGGAAAGGAGGCGGAGTAAATATCTAAAGAAAAGCTGTTGTAGAATATTTAGAGACATGTCTAGGACAGTTTAGATTTCAACAAAAGGGACCTACTCAATATCTTCAAGACAGGAAACTGGGAAACTAAACTAGAATCAAATGCTTCACAAAGTTTCAAATATCAATATTTGTGTAATTGACAAAGAAAAAGCAGCATTAATAAATGGTTAGCTAAAGAGTGCAAAAATTTGCTAAAACTGTTATATACATGAGAGTCTTCCACAATTTAATACTCTTCAAAAGATAAAACATATCATATTTGTGCTTACATTCATTGCAAACAGACCAAATCAAAGGGGAAAATTATCAGTGTATAACTTACACTTTTAGAAAGACTTATACTATAGACTTATACGGTGGGCTTTTTCCTTGAAAGAAAAACATCTGCATAAGAAACTTTCCATTTAACGTTCTGGATGGTTCTGGATAACTAAAGTACTTGAATACACATCATTATATTATTTTATACATTCAAATAATATGATTTAAAAAAAAAAAAAAATCAAAGTGTAAATTTAGATATCTATCTTATTTATTCATACAAATTAAAAAAAAAAAAAATACTGCTTTTGAAACTTCTGGACTAGTTAATTTTATATATTTAATAACAGTAGTAATTTTGTCTAAAAACAAGCAGAACCAAGAAATATCTTAACCTATCTGGGGCAACAAGGGGCGTTCAAGTCAAAGAAGTTAAATGAAAGTAAAAAAAAACCTGTGAAGCATCAGTTGAGAGGAATGTTAATAAATATGACTGCAACTTTATATATATAAAACACATCTTCATTAAATAATGCGACAAAAAACCCTGTTAGGGACAACTCAACAGATGTGGGAAAAACAGAAATCTCAGATTAGCACACTTATATATATTTTTTTTATTTATTATTGAGAAATAATGTTTTCTTGGTTTGCTATTGAGAACTAGTAATGTCAGTCATTGAATAACAAAACAGAAAAAAATACTTATTGCGAGAGATGGTAAAAGCGCATAAAATTTCACACAACTAAAAATAAAAAAGGAATAATTCTTTGAAAAAAAACATCCATTTAATAATATCCATAAATGAACTACAATAAAACATCTTGGTGAAATTCCTTTTGACATTTGTCTATAAATGAGGCTCTGCATAGCTCTCTCACTCTGAGATACAGTAAAACGCTCATAACAACAGTTTCCCTTCTCAGAAATACTTATCTGACCACGTTGTGGATAAAGAGAGCATTTGTACAAAAAGATCTACAATAATAACGTCAGTGCGGGTCAGTTGTGTCAGTATAATGAGTGCTTTCTGACAAAAATGCAGGTTTGGGAAACTGGAACCAGCAAAAAGAGTGAGGAATGAGTTAATGCCAACAGTGTGGATATCAGTTATCAGGGCCTTTGAAATGCTTTAAAGCGATCTTTAAAGCAGGCCGCTTAAAGCCAAGCCACGGACTGACAGCCTGTTTGGTCCGTTCCCTCGAGTGGTCACTTCTGGATCTGAGAATGATGCGGTGCAGCCTTGAAGCACTCATCCATCAGCCATATATCCTTTTGCCTGTGGTCAGTCATATTAGGTTCCCTACTGTTGCGAGCATAACTCTGACAGGCAGGCAGGGTGGGGGGCACGGCGGATGTCCGCCGACGATGTGACAATCAAAGCCTCTGGGACTGCGGCGGTTTAAAAGGTCAATCTAAAATTGGAGTTTGTGCCACACTCACAACAGACAAGTTCTTGGCTCTTTAGAGTCCTTTCTATTAAATGCTATAAAATCATCATAATCAGCCGTAAAAACTGTAACATTGCTGGTTTGGGCCATTGTGCAGCTCCAAATTTGCACTCAACAAAATTTTTAATTCCTGGTGCTCTCATCCCATCAGCAGTCAGGGGAAAAAAACAAAACAAATAAACATTGGATGTGGCCGTCAGGGCTCTATTCCTGAGAATAATAAGTGTATTATTGCATCCCAAGTGGGAATATGGAGCTGTCAATTGGAGTGGCTCAATCCTCAGAGTGCACATAGTCAGGTTCTCCATCTCTTATTAAACAATGTACATATCCATATTCTGTCCCAAAGCATAATACATCAAGTCGGTCGAAGTGGTTTGGGCAGGATCACAGCAGTGCAAAAGGGGGACTGGTTTAATCCATCTCTAGGTCAATAAGCTTGTTACGGGGACGGGGCGTGTGTATGGGGTTCCTGGAGAAACAGCAGTGAGCAACAGCAAGACCCAGCAGCACAGAGAGAACACCGGCGATCACAGCAGCAGCCAAGCCGTATCCCACTGGCATCTTCAAGGATTCCCACACTGCGGAAAAACAAACCGAATGATCACTGTCAATCACAAACTTTCATAAAGACGCCAGATAAAAAAGTTGTGGAAGCAAAGTTTGGGAAGAGCAGCTGGGGATGTTGATTTCAGAAGAGTTCCCGTAGACATAAACGGTGAAGAGAGCATATGAAGTCACAAGCACTTTTAGGACCTTTAATTTGTGACAGAAAAATACAACCTTCCAGAACTCTCCATCTCAGATGGTCCTTGCTTTATCTTGAAATGTTTTAATAGCCAGTCTTTTTCCGGGAGGGCCACTTTTATGCAGAGCTTAGCTCCACCACGATTACCTGCACGTTTCTAGTGATCCCAAAACCTTGATTAGCTGGTTCAGGTGTGTTTAATTGGAGCTTAAGCTAAACTCTGACAGAAGGTGGCCCTCCAGGAGAGCAGAAGGCTACACTTTATTTTGATAGTTCACTAGACATTCTACTAACTATACTAAGTAACTTTGTAACTGCATGTTAACCAATTTCTACTTAATTTGTAACAACATGTCTACTAACTCTCAGAGTAGACTATGGGTAGGTTTAGGATTAGTAGAATAAGCTTCTGATCGTCAGTATGTTGTGTACCCATCAAAATAAAGTGTTAGAAGATATTAAGCAGGCAGTCTACTAATGACTGCTAGTTGATATGTATTTGTAAATTTGCGTACTTTTAGTAGAATGTATAAAGTGGACTGAGGACCCTTGGTCCATAAGCGATATTACTAGTCATTACTAAAGTCTTTTGCAAGACACAAATTAATAAAATTTATTTATTTAATTATAATGGAGTGCAGAAAGTTTTACTTGCTTGTTTGTGACAAGAGCATCAATTCACTCTTATCCCAATTTATCTAAAAGGCAACACGAAAACAGCCTGTACCAATCTCTACGACTTTAATAACTTTAATTCTAGGGGACTGATTGAACATCCAATCATAATTCTCAGTCCCATCAACATGAGCCCAACAAGAGGACAACACCAAACAAACCAGCCCGATCGTCAGCTTGGAGTATCCAGGCCCTTAAGCAGAGGTCTCCATCCCTGCTCCCAGAGAGCTACCATCCTGCAGACTTCAGTTCCAGCCCTGCTCCAATACACATTCCTGGGATTATAAAGCAACCCCGATAACACACTGATTAGCTGGTTCAGGTGTGCTTAAATGGAGTTGGAGCCAAAATCTGCAGAACGGTGACTCTCCAGAAGCAGGACTTGAAAGCCCCCCAGAAGAAAGGACTTTAACAATTCCCACCCTAGACACAACCAGGATTCTTACATTCTGTTTTGACTGATAGAAATGTTGAAGCCGAGGCTAGGTCCTTCTCCTTGTTCCAGGCACCAGTAGCAGGAGACAGGAGCCAAGGTGTGGCGGTACAGTAGTATTCTCCCACATCTCTATCCTGAATCTTGTGCAAGCTCAGGACAAACGTGTGTCGGTCAGTGCGCTCCAGACTGGTGTCATTGGAGCCGGTCTTCTTTACCACTCCCCAGCGGTCCATACTGATGAGAGGCTGGACTCCGTTATCTAAAGCCTGGTGTGTGTTCTGGAACCAGCGTACATCAAATGCCATATCACCTGTGGAACGGACAGAGTAAAACTACTTAAGCCAGTATGAAATCAAAATGGACATTTAAACAACTTCTGTTTCACAGTCTAATCAAGTGTTGCTCTACAATCCTGTTTCACTCAAAAATTGATAAATGTCTGATTATAGAAAGTAAATGGGTTTTAGGTGGTATTGAACACTGACTTTATTCATGAGAGGTAATTTCATCTGAATGTTAAAGTGGATTGTTCATAAGCGATCCGTTGCAACACAAACAGCCGAGATGTTGCTGCGGCTTATTCAAGCATGTGTGTGCCATAACCACAAGGGTATTCAAGTAGTGTATGAAAAGAAAACAAAGCTAAACTGTGTCTTTCAAGTGGCTTAATACCAAATACACTCCTGATGATCCAGAGCGAGGCAGCAGCAGTCTGACAGACTCAGGCAGGTCTCTGCATGCAGCCCTCACTGCTATGTGTGGAATCTCAATGAAGGCCATTGGGTAATCAGAAACTGACAACCATGAGCGCAGCTCAAGCCCACCACAATTCACCACAGCATTCTGATACTCATCAAGTAAAAACCAAGACTTCATCTCATAGCAGAATCCCATGTGAACAGCAGACGGCTTATGATTCTTAAAGTGCATGGATCGTCATATTTATTTATGAGTTTGTGACATTTTGGTGAAAAACTGTTTTAGCTATTTCTTCTCTCTTTTTTTTTTTTTACAGTATATACAGATTGTCTCTGACATGGCTTACATTTTTTTCATTTTTTTTATGTATATATACCTTACAAATATTTATCATGGTTTGGCAAGAAATGTCTTTCTAAAACCACAACATTTCAACTACGGTAAAAACGTACAGCATTTTTTATTTCTGTGAAGCAAGGCTGAATTTTCAGCATCCTTACTCCAGTCTTCAGTGTCACATCATTCAGAAATAATTCTAATATGCCGATTACGTGCTCAGATTAACTTCTTAGAATTGTCAGTGTTATAAACAATTGTGCTGCTTAACATTTTTAGTGGAAACCATTATACATTTGACACTGTGGCCCTGAACAGCTTTATATACACACATCCTTTCATAAGTAGATGAGGAATGACAGGTCCCGACTAGCACTTCCGAGGCCGAAGTGGACAAAAGCACAAAGGCTGTTGATTCCTCCTCACATTTGCTGGATGATCTTTATGCTGTCTGTGGTGATTAATTACTCAGTGTTTTGCAGCTGTAGATATCGAATTGAGGCAGTACAGTTATGTACTATGAGAGAGAGAGAGAGAGAGAGAGAGAGAGAGAGAAAAGTGATCCTCACACTACTCGGTGTTACTTTTTAACCAGTGAATTACAGTAACTTAAAAGAATTGATATGACAATATGATGATTGATGCTTATAATATGAAGCCGAAATACAGCTTCATTTTATAATCTCAATCCTAAAAAAAATTAAATAAAATGAAATGAAAGTTTAAATGAAGATCAGATAACAAAAGTCAGGCGGAGCATTCACAAAATTGCTATCAAGTTAGTATTTATCATTTATCAAACAATTAGCCAGTGGAAAAAAAGAGGATATTATTATGACGACAGTGAACACATATCCCATTGTTTTACAGTGGCCTCCCAAATGTAAATCCCTAAATTGAAATAGTGCCTTCAGCCTATGAAATGTTTTGTGTAGGACTTAACACACTGGATGCTGTTAAACTGCACAGGCGTTTTCTATGAACCTGAGATCATAAGGAGCCTTATGGAGCAGCGCTGCGCTCATTCTCAACCACTGTGAACAACAACTAGGCCAAAATTAGCCTTAAAACAAGGAAATGTTCTTTCTGCTCTAATCGAGCCCAAAATAAAAGAAGAAACCCTCTCCGAACTCATGAGTAACTTTGACGGTACTCATGGGTACTTTCATCTTCCGGCCTTCCGCTGCCTTTCAGCTGAAGCACATGTTCTTGGCTGCATTACTTGAGTACATTAGTCAGCCTGTGTGCAAGAACAAGCAATGTAGACATTAAGATTTATGAATTAAATGAAAAATTAAACATTGTAATGTGATTTCACAATACAATGCTGAAGAGGAACAGTTCATTCAAATGTAGGTGAACATTTCATTTCCAACTCGTATTCTTTTTTTTTTTGTCATGGCAGATAGGTCGCACAAAAATGACATTTCTAGCATTATTTACTTACCCTCATGTTGTTCCAAAACTGTACATCTTTATTTCTTCTGTAGAACATTAAAGATGATAAACGGTATTCAGTGTTTAACTGAAAATGGAAGTCATTGGGGTGTTTGATTCCCAGTGGTTTGGAACAACATTCGGATGAGTAAATGATGACAATATTAAGCATAAGCAAAACTTGTTAAAGCTTTGGAATATAGTGAATGGGTTGTGTGGAAAATATGACATCGAACTAAGTGTGAGTACATGATGACTGAATTTTCTTTCTTAGGTCAACTATCCTTTAATAGGAAAATTCTCAGTGACATACCGTCTATTGCTGCTTGACTCCCTGAGGATTACTCTTAGAGAAACACAATAGAAACAGAAACTTCTCTTCCTTCAGGGCGGTAATCTTTTAAAAAACGAACAATAAAGCAGCACAAAAACATCTCTTGTTTCTCTATACTGTATTTTGAAAAGAGAAGTGTGAACATTGTGCCGACATGTATCTATGACTACAGCATGTGTGTGTGCCTGTGGCTACAGACCGATGAGGGAGCGTTTTACGTCGTGTTCTGAGTATTACCCAACATTCAACCACGAGTGTGCAACATTTCTGACTGATACCATCACAGCAGGCTGAGCAAGATATGTGACCAACTGCAGCACACAGCTCTGAATCACTAGGATCACTAAAACAAGGAAACATCCAACCACTCACATCTAACACACGGCCTCTCCACTCCAAATCACGTTTTTTAATTCCATTCTACAGAGTTTGAGCGAAAATGCCAAGAGGCTAACTTTACAAAAACTATGTCTGCTCAGCTGCCTCAATTGTAAAGTTATTGCGTTTTCGTAAAACTGCGAAATGCTCATAACTGAGTATACAGTATTTGTGAGTAACTACTAAGCAACACGCAGAAAATGATTCAGGAAGAAAAAGACGCTTTGTCACTCCAGTACAGGATGTGAGTCAGGGGGTAAAGCTCAGGTGATAATCTCCAACTGGTTGAGATTAGTTTATAGGCTAATATCAACTGAGAATAACCACGAAACACACCCACATGAACAACAGCACACGCCTTTGAAGAAAATGAAGACTGAAGGAAACAAACTGAATTTAGATACCTTAAGTTAAGTTAAACGTTGATATTGCTGTTAAAACATGCCACCCAAGACAGCCTACAAGGTCAGACTGGTCTAAGGCAAAAACTGAGCAGGAAACGAAAAGACACTAAAATAACTGGTGAAAAGCTAAAGTGTTTTACAAAAACCTTTAAATAATTAAAATACCTAAGAAAGCACTTGGTTACTTCTGAGATTCTGTTCCTTTTATACATCAGATTGTGACATGAAATGGACTGGGAGATTGAAGTTCACTGGGGATGAATCTCTTATCTGTTAAGATGGAACGCCAAATATTTTAATATATTTCCTCCAAATTCTGCACATTTCTTCAATGTGTCAAAAATAAATATATAGTGATCTTGAAAAGCATTAGGACATAAACCACAGTTAAAAAGGAATGAATGCCAGTGGATTAGATAAAATCACCAAACTATTTAACGTAAAATAAAGTTTGAAAGATTTGAAATTGCAAAAGGAGAAAAACTTCAGTGGCATTTATTTAAATGTTTAGAAATTAATTTATCTTAATCCTTCTATAAACTATGTTATATATATATAAAAAATATATAGACAGTAGACAAGCAGCACTTGCCAGTGTTCGTGACGCTTCCAGGATGGATACGATGCACTTCATTTGGACTGTGTCCCCGCAACACATTGTTTGCGTCTGAATGAATGGATATGTTGAACACTGGGCCTGCATGAGAAAGTTTTGAAAGTCAACTTTATGTCGAAAACTTAAAATTTTTTAAATATTACAAAAAATGTAATCAAACCTCAATAGTGGCAACAATGAACAATCTGAATTTGTTATTACTGAAATTTCATTATATACCTAGAAACAATTTAATATTTTAGCACTTCTGGTTCCATTTTCCTGAAGTTGGGCTTTTGGTTAAAAGCCTAAAATAAAGTCTACAGTGAACACAAGTTCAAGATATTTTCATGCTTTATTCTACAACGTAATATACATCATTAATATGTATGAATTTTTTTTAAAAGCTTTTACTTGTTATGAAAAAGATGGTTCCTAACAAGGGGCTAAATGGCATTACAGAGGTCAATTATTTTTTAAAAATGACTGAAAGAGCTATAAGTATATAAGAAGTTATAGTGACAGCGAAGGTAAAGTCATGGGACCGAGGTGCAGTTTGACTATAGCCTTTTTACTTCTGCTGACTAAATTATTAAGGCTATAAAATTCATAAAAACTACTCTCATTTGGGAAGATTATCATGAGGAACAAAGCATGTAAGAATCAAACTTTTGCTGATCACAAAGCTTGTTCCCTCAATAAACCAAAAACTGCGCTGTCCAACAAAACTGCAACACCTCTGCAGCACATTTTAATTGTTTTGTTTGCCATCTTGGTTTTATTTTTCCTATTACGGGATCACCTTTACTGTGAGGGATACATTTGAATTTGGTTTTAGTTTTTAGAACCAGAATTCACACGGGAGCGTGTCTGCGATGTTTTAAAATGCTGCCTCTGTACAAAAGAGAGTGAGAGATAAAAAGAGAGTCTCTGTAGGCAGCAGGAATCTGCCCTGAGGGAGACACTATAGAGGTCTAGTCATCTAGAATCAGACAGAAAAAAGGAACTACAGAAAGCGTATGAGAGGGTAACATGACCTCAGCTGTAAACATACCCCACAGGCAATTCAGTATCATCCTTCAGACTATTAAAGCTCGCTGAATATAGTGTAGTTAGCATGATAATACCTGTGTGTACAAAAGTGATCTCAATCTTGTTGGACTCCGCACTGACGGCTTTGATCCAGTCTTGGCTCTGATCCCGTGTCCAGGCTGTGACATCACAATAGTAGAACCCACGATCTGTGACTTGGGCCCCATACAAGCGGAAGCGGTACTCGAGCTGCCCGGTCTTCTCCAGAACCACGCTGTCGATGCGGCTCGGCTCGCTCCACTCCTCTAACTGCAAGACTGAGTCCTGGTTAAGTGACAACACTTTGCGGGACTTTCCTCCCAAGGTCTCCTCAAAGCGGATGAGCACAGAGTAGCCGGGATTCTTCAGGCTCTGACCAGTCACCAGACAGCTCATCTCAAATGTGGATCCTCCTGTCGAGGCTTCTCTCACACGATGGGCTACAACTTGCAAAACTGGAACTAAAAAGATCACATGCATTAAACTGAGACCAAAATTGCCATCAAGAATGCTTAGACATTCCTCAATTAGTGTGCCAGATTTGACATTTTCCCCATATTTATCCTTTCAGAAATACTAAAACAATGCTAACAGATTTAAAAGACGCAGTTGCCCCTTATGTGGTGGTTGCCACCATGTTCGTTTCATCAGTATCAGAAATTGTGTCAGAACACAGCCTAAGTGAAATGAAGAGTGCAAAGGAGAAGGTCCAGACCAAGACAGAACAGCCATTGTGAGCTAAATCTGTCTTCACATCGCAAAACACAATTAAATCCATTTACTCTAATCTCTTATTGAGAGCTGAAAAATGAGAGACATTGAAGACTTTTAAACATTAAAGCTTTGATGCAAGCTTTTTAAAACTGTTACAGTTGCTGGGAGCACTTAGCTCATATCAGATATATCAGAAGAGTGACCGCGAATCCTAAAAACAGGCTGGGGACAGTTAGTTACATTGTTACTAAAGGCCGGAAACCTACAACTCTAAAGTTTAAGAGAACAAACCAATTTTTGGCTATTCAAACTGTGCGGTCTGAATGCAATACAAAATACAAGTTGCATTTCTAACTTTGATGAAGTGAGGAATGCTGGATGGAAATGCAAAGATGAGTGTAAATTATACAAATGCACAAGGAAACATTTAATTTACCCAATAAACAAGACGAGATAACTTGATTAACTAGTGGACCACTTTGTACATAACTTTTGGTAACTCTACAATAAGTAAATTCAATTCAACAGCTAATTACTCATCAACAGTTATGCTATACAGTTACCACAAAAACAGAATTAATTTCAAAGAGAATGTTTTAAAAATGCACACTTGTTTCTCTGAGGCTTAGGGTCTACAAGTACAAGTTTTGTTAGCATAAAGAGCAGTAACACAGTATACTGAATGAACATGAATATGTTAAACAGCTCCAAACATTTTGGAAATGTGTTAGCCAAGTACTTGCATACTTGCTTAAAGAGCATAAGAATGTTTAAAATGTTAAATGATTTTATGGCCAATTTATCAAATTATATTTTAACAGACCCAAAAGAAAGCTTCACAAAAACAAAGACCTCAAATTTAAAGCTTACTTTTTGGTGTCCACTGAACAGTGACAGGCGCTGACTGGACCTCCTTTGCTTTTTCCCATCCGCTCTGCTGAGCAGGCTTCCATGCTGTGACCACACAGGAATAAGAACCCATGTCTGCGTCTCGAGTCTGAAGCATTCGCAGAATGAAGATGTTAGACTCTCTCCTGGTCACTGCTATGTCCCCACTGTCCAGCCTCTGCTGGTACTGACTGCCTGCAATCAGTGCTCCTTGTTCATTCAGGGAGGCTACAGTGATTTTCTTCTGAGATACATCTCCAGGAGCGTTTGTAGAGTAAGACCAGGTCACGCCCAGGCGGCCATCTTGGAGGTGGAGGAGGTCGAACACCTTACAGCGCAGTTCAGTGGGCTCGCTTGTCGACTGAGGGTTCAGAGATTGTGTCAGGTTCACCTTGAATTGCAGCTCTGTGAGAGAAGAAGGCAAAAGAAAGATCTCAGTCACAGACCGTGAAACATAAGCAACTTACGAAGAACGTTTGCCTGCATATTTTCATGAGATTTCCAATGTATTTCCCAACACAGAGGTCAGCCAAACAAAACCACCGTTCAACAATCCAAGTAATGTTTTAATAGCACTACAGCATATTTTTGGGGAAATCAACAAAAAAAAATAATAAATAATAATAATAATAATAATAATAATAATAGACTAATTTCACCATCCTGTCTTGCAACTCCACTCTAATTTTAACTTCAGTAAGCATATAAAAATTGTATTCAATACTGACTCAATGATTTACTTGTACCACCAATGCATTATTGGTTGCATTAGTGCTTATCAGAGTGGAAAATTACATTTTAAAATATACTCATGTAAAAACAATATGGTAACACCTTATTTTAACAATTTAGAAATTCTGCTAAAAGTAAATCGCATGTCAACTAGCAGTTATTCGAGTATTAGTAGACTGTTAATACTAATACCTTCTTACACTTTATTTTGATAGACCCAGAACATACCGACTATCAGAAACTTACAAGTATTTCAGCATTTTCTACTAAACCCAAATCTACCCTAACAGTCTACTCTGAGTGTTGGTAGACATGTAGTTGCACTGATGAGAATTAGTTGAAGTATGTTTACTTCTAGTTAGTAGAATGGACTATTAAAATAAAGGGTAACCGACAATATTACTGAGCCTAAAATATATGGTAGTGTGTGAAGCTAAAACAGTTTACTATGAATTTGAGTGTACATCTAAGTGAACATTTTTAACTCTTTCTTTGCGTTGATTTAGTGAATAAACTGTTAGATTGCGTTCTCTCTTGTTTAAAGTGTTTTACGTTTTGCATGAAACTTTTGAAGTCTTGCTTTCAAATGACTTTTTGGTTGAAATGTTTGCAATCTCTGAATAAAAATAATCAGTTGCCATTCCAGATCAAATACATCACAAAAGTATGAAAAACAATGTTTTAAATATAATCGCCCGGTCATAGTGTCTGGAGAGGTGCAGTAGTCGACCTAGTTTTTTGTCTCTGGATAGGAAGGGAAGGGCAAGGGTGCACATTCTATCAATTTTCAGCTGTCATTGTTCAAGCTATGGAAAACTCACACACACACACACAGGTCTGGCTTTGTGTATCTGACACCAGGCCAGCTCACGTACTGCCTCTGCAGTCACACATTATGCCCAGCTGTTGTGTACTTTGAGAGAAGACACCTGTTTCTTTGGTAAGAAAACACATTTTTAGTTCCCTATTGCAAGTACCGTACTCCTACAGACATAGGACCTGAACTGATAAAAATTAGCCTCTCCAGATGCTTAACCAGTTCCTCTACTCCTTATCTTAAACTGACCCATATCAAACTATCGAAAATGCATGCACTTCCTCCAGCACTGTGTGGTCAAAAACATCTCACAAAACTGCTATCATCGGATTATGAAAGGAAAAAAAAATGAAGCTCTGAAGTCTGAGCCTTGTGCACATTACATTTAGCAGTATTATGTAGCGTAGCTTTGAATAACCTGCTACAAGGAAACTCCCGAGCTGAATTCATAGTGCAGTTAGAATATGCAAAACACTGATTAACATTTAACGTTGAGGGAGAAGACTTCAAAAATAAAGCAGCATGTTGCACAGAAATCCTTGACATGGTTCTATCACCAGCGGCAAACATGGAGAAAAAAAGACAGCTAGCAGTGTGTCTGAGCTCTGCAAGCACGCAATAAAGAGTATAAAAAAAAACTGAACAGAGACAGAGCTCTACGATTAGCAGTTGCAATGTTTCACAATGAGCCATTAGAATGAAAGACAGAGAGGAATGCCTCAAAAAATGAGAGGAGACTTGAAGGGAGGGCTTTGCTACCGGCACTATATTCTTTCATAACAAAGCCAAGAAATTAACCTTCTTAAATATGTTCTTTCCCCAGTTACTGCCCACTTAAACAAAACATTATATCATGGAATAATGCTTTTCATGTCACTGTAATAATTATCCTGTGGTGAGACTAACAGCCTGAATGTACATTAATGCGTCGTGCAGGGCGTAAATGTAACAATGCAGGGTTTTTATGTTTTAACACAGTCTTATCGCTAGCCGTAACTCTGCTATGTCTCGGCAAATTGGCTAATTGATAGGAATTTGTGTGATTTCATTCATATGTTTTCATACCATTCACAGCCATAACTCATATAAAGACTTCATCTCAGAAAATGGATTTACCCGTGAGACTTTGTTGTATGCTTTAAGTGATATCTGACTATTAATAATTAATTAGTCCTGACTTGTGTAGTGACTTTTTGCTGGGAATCCATTAAAATTTTGTTAATCAAGAGATGAAAATACACACACATACATATATACACACACACACACACAGCATTTTTAAAAATAAAGGTCCAAGCAAATGAAAAAAGCTAAATTTAAAGAAGAACTTTTCTGTACAGAAGCAGAATGCAGGAGTTCTCTTTCTTAAGATGGATGACACACTCTTTCGCAATCACTCATCTAATCTATAATCATATACAAGGACACTTACTTCAAAGATGCACATTAACTTATATCTGCTTTCTAGCTTACGTGCTAGCTTATACTTCTAAAATACAAACTGCATACTTGCAGATGGCTCTTATGAAAAACAGTTTGTATTTTTCCTTATTTTTAAGCTGCTTTAGATAAAGTAACAAGAACAAAATGTAAATGCATAAAATAGCCTTGAAACATTCTCCAGTGTGAAATGCAAAAGTATTTGAATAGCATTCAATTTTTCATGACTTTGTGTTGTACTTTTGTACTTCTTACAACACATTTAAAACAGTTCCTATAGTGTCCAGGTCTACTTTACATATGCAAAACGTTTTCCTGCTATCATATGACACCGCAAAGCCTTAGAAACTGAATCTTCGTCCCTTACATTAGTTCATCCACTGTAACTGTCCGATACACCAGGAAAAGAACTTGATCAATCATTCACAGACAAACAACAGGTTAGAGATTATTCACCTCTGCTGAAACCGGACTGAACTATGCACAGACACAATTTTAATTTACTTCAATACAACAGAGTGAAGAAAAGTAAAGCTGATTCATAAGTGACAGATATGTAGGAGTCTTTAGAAAACGTTTTTTTATCAAATATGACTTCACCAAGATGTGCTTTCCATTTGTGAAGGGTGAAATGCAATGCACTCAGATAGGGCAGCCAGCGACTCTGTTTGCTTGGTAAACTTCAAACATCCCTCATACATTGTAACACTGCAGTCTGGAGGCCGGTAAGAGGGTCAGAGATAACATCGGGGGCAACAGCAAACACTACTGGCTCCATTACCCACAAGCACACCGCTGTTAAAGCTTCGGCCGGTACTTTCTGTGGTACTTTTGACAGCAATCTTACATAGTTACAGGTGAAGTACGGAAGGACAAGGTAGAGTATGCTGTGGGAAAATGTATGTTTGCACTTCTGGAAGTGTGTGGGACTTTCTATTCCCTGTGGGGGTTTCTTGTCTTGAGTCAGAGATGGAAACTGATTACGAGATAGAAACTGGAAAAACTGATTACGAGCAAATGTCTTGAAACTGTTTTCCATTCATGTTTGCTGTCAGTAAACTATATCTAGCAAAATGATGTGATCCGCACACCAGAAAGACATGTTATTTCTACAAAACAGGGGAGGACAGAGGTGCAATAAATCAGGGAAAAATAATATTTACAAACCAAAATCATCACATTCATCAAATATCATGTAACTAATTATCATTATTACTTAAATGCTTATTAACATGGCTACATAATAACGCCTTTGGCTGTTTATTAGTACCTAAACATAACTTGCATGATTATTTCTACATCCATAAGCTTCAACTTAAAAACTACTAACTATTAAAATATATACATGCATATGTGTATATGTGAGTATATATAGCCTATTAATAGCTAGTTGTTTTCAAGTTTAGGCCTATGGATGTAGAACATGGTCACGCATTTAATGTATTTTTTTATTGAGGCAAAAGTTGTAGTTAATTAATAGCCAGAGTTGGACCTTTAAATAAACTGAGACTGTATTTTGGATCTACATTGGGCATCTTTAGATATTACGACTTTGAATAGAATCACGCATTGCCAATATCTGTAATCCCTCAGGGCCTCTTTATAACTTCAAGTCACGCTGAGATAAAATGAACACATTTACTAAAAATGAGAGAGCCACATGAAAGAACATCAACAGGCAGAAGCGCTTTTAATAAAATACTATAAAAAGGTCACAGCTACAGTCTTGAAATCCTTCAGTCTGCCATCATTGTTCCTAAGGCTTCATAATAACAGGGACTTAGAAAGCAGCATTGTCTCCTGTCTGGTGTCTACAGGCAATAATTTCTCTTACAAATCCTAGCATAAATTACAAGAGATAAAGTAATGGTTTCTGTAACCCAGACAACCATGCTAATCTCAGACTCCAGGCAAACTAACAGTATATTTTCTAATGCATATTGGACACAAAAATACAAATACTAGAGTGAACAGGTTTTAATGAATTATTTAAAGCATTTAAATGTGATATTATGTTAGTTAGATAATGTGTTTTGATCACTGATTCCTCTTTCAGCAAAGATTTTGAGGCAAAACAATTCCCCACTGTAGTGACATTACGGCTATCATAAGCGTAGTCTTCATTTGATTTGAGAAATTATTTTTAGTAAAAAACTAAACTTGAACCTCATATACTGAATATGCCCAGTGGTAAGCATTGTGGCTGGGGAATTACCTGAAATAACAGCAACATCAACTCCACGTCATTTGTGTTAGGTCAAAACATGAATTATAACTTGCTTTAAAATTAAAAGTATTATCAGAATTTTTATGTTGTTTAAAAGGTTTCGATAATTTACTTCTCACCGATATCATCGACAATCCAAGTCAAAAGAAACTCAAAATGATTTCAGTTAAGCCGTTTCTTTTTTAAATGAATTTTAATAAATAGTGTTTCAGCTTGTGTCAATTTACCACTCCTTCTTTAGCAATATACAGTAGCCTTTCAGAAGGCAATATTAGCGTCATTTTTAGTCTCTAATAAACAAATGAACTTAAACATTTCGCTGACTACATTACCATACATAAGCACAAATCAATAATGCAGCAGAAGCTGCCAGTCGCCACGCTTTCCTCGCTTCCATAAATAACGTAATATCTTCAGATTCTAAACTTTAAACTTATTGCCAAAGTTATTTGGCGTATTTACTATAGTATCGCCTAAAATGGACGAAAATTAATCAAATGCACAAATTGCCATTTTATCAGATTATCACGCGTGCTATTTTGTCGTCATTACCACAGTTCAAGTCGTCAAAAATGGAGAATAATCACAGTAGCTACACCGCATAACAGAAGGTTATATCGTTCATAAAATCGCCGGCTCTTAACAATGTCTTCGTCAATGGACATCAGTGGCTCCGTGAATCGCATCTCATAATTGCAGTCAACTGACAAACTTGTAAGGGTGCAGAACTGAGACAGAATGAAGATGTGATCATTTCGTGGGTGTGACAATTGGTTTTCCCATTTTCTTTCAGAGATTTCTCCAGACGGCGCCAGTTTTTTCCTTTCTTTCACCACTTTCGCCGGGCATAAAACATGCTTCCTTCTTGTTCGACAAGCTGTGTTCTTTCTTTGACCGAAGTCTGAGCAAAATACCTTCCGTTTGAGCGTTCCACCGAGTTCACTACTGGGCGCAGCTGGCAGTCGGTTTCACGAACAACAAGATCATAAGGTGCCTTTCCCGATGCATCATGATTTGAGTAGGTGTTCGCGAAAAGCTCGAAACGCAAGGCACCGGAGTTCATCGACTGAGCACCGCCGATTCTCGGGGGACGGCCGAGCCACCAGATCGTTCCTCAATCACCGACACAAAAATACCTCTTGTTATAGCACCATATTTACACAATATCACGCTGCAGAAAAGTTACACATTAAAAACAAAATACAACATAGCATTACTGAGGTGTTAGAAATACTCTGTAAGTATTACCAGTTAAAAGGGAAACTTGTTATGAGTTACAATACTATTTTCTTCACACAAAGAAATACAGTTAGTATATCACAACATCAAAGCAAAACAAATTACAGTTCGGTTTGTGATTGATTCTGTCTTTTCTTCACACTATGTCAACAAAACACAGTAAACAAAGTAAAAGACTTGGCCAGTTTTGTGGTTTTGACGCAGGCTGCTTGTGTCTCTGCAGTATTAACTAGCCTAGGAGGCTAAATAAGTGAAAGCTGATACAGTGAGCAGGAGCTGCTAAACACACTACTCAGTCAAGAGCATTGCTAACGAGTAAACTGATGTAACACCTGCACATTATGATCAGCATCAAGAATATGCAGCTTTAGCAAAAGCATTGTTATTTGAAATAGCAGAGTAGCTTGCCTACTGCTTAAAGGAGGGTGATAAAATAAAAGTGTTCCATGTAAGCAGAGCTTTGCTGCTTTGATGGATAAAAGTTTAAAAATTAGGTTTAAAAAAAATAAATTATTTAAACTTTCAGCAGCAACCCAGTTTCAATCATACTACATAATTATCTGAAACAGCCACATCAGTACAGCACTGCATTACATGTCAGAAATTAAGTAATATCATCATTTATTAGAGGTAACAGATTAAATCAATATTTAAAGATCTTCATCGAGCAATTAGTAAGCCGATTAAAAATCGTTCTTTCTCATTTGTTCGCTGGTAAAACATCAGCACACTGTTGTTGAAACTTTTCAGGTAGTAATTACAATTTGGGGGAGATTTGTTTTATATGAAAGTTAAAATAATGCCGTATAACAACATGCAACATTTCAGATCATTTTTTTATACTTCTTTTTAAATGATTTAATACGTCAGGCCATGCGGGTTAAGAAGCTGAAGTGTAGAGTAGTCGTCTTTTATTTTAATCAGTTGACTGGTGTTTGTATTAGGCAGTTAAAACAGGTTTCCACTATTTCTCATTTCACAGATAAGCCATGTCTTTGGGAATACCCAGTTGCCCAGCCGATCACTGTCGCGACGCAGTGCCAACACAGATTTTCATAGCATAGCGAACATTAGCACAGTATCAGCTAAGACAGCAAGATAACGAGCTGCCATCATACCAACATTCTCACAGCCTAAAGTGATGATTCAAATTAAAAGATCAGAGCTTGATGAGCGAAAGTGAATTGAAGACCGAACAAAAGAATGTGTTTAAAAGCATACTTTTACACGCATTTATTGTGACAATGTAATATAGCAATTAGTTACCGCACAATACTGAATCAAGGTATAAACACAGTATCACATGGTCACCGCTTATATGATATTGCTCATTTAAAAATACTTTAAACAGAGTATGATTAGCCTCAGATAAACAATATTTATCAATGTTAAATCCGAGGCATATTTGCCACTTGACTGGCATAGCTGCTGTCAACTTTAAATGCCAAATATCGCTATCATATCAAAAGTTCATCATTAACAAATGTTTTGAATCATCGTTCCGGCTCTAGTTATACAAATGGAGGCTAATGCAGAATACGCTTGTTTTGGGGTGAACATTACCGTAGCGCATTCAGACAATGTGGAAAGTCTATTTGTTTCAGCAATTCGTCAACAGAGTTCATGTTAAATTAACACACACAGCACGAAATACCGGTAAGTTACCTTCTTCGTTCTTTTTACTGCGATGACTTCGCTCATTACTTCAATAAAAACCCATCAATTACAATTCAACAAAATTACAATAGCTGTTAACACATTTAAAAATATTTGGAAAGCATGTTCTGAGTTAATTTGTCAACATGTTTCCACAGCTGCGAGCATTCTTCTGCTTTGTCGTTCGGTTCAGCGTTTTCATGGAAACAGTTTGCAGCACGCCGAGAGCCCGTGTTTCTGAGAAGTGCTCAGTCATCTGCGCTTGTCTTCTTGCTCTTCATTGCTTATCGGTCACCCGCGCATTTTCATGTTCGTTGCGGCCGCCGCCGCAATACCGTCACCGCGGTCGTTTAACCGTTCCTCGGTGCTTTGGCATTGCAGGTGCCAACCCGCCGGAAAATGAACAGCAGTGCCGGTCGCGCAGAGCGAGCGTCGTACCTCGGCATTTTCACTGCAACACAGATTGTGAGCCTAACACGGATCAAGAAACTTGCCATGGCTCACAGACTCTGCGGCTCGGGCCTAGTTAAAATCTCAAAGCATCACTGGCAACAACAGCCCTTCAGCCTGTGTGTTACCTCGAGTCATCGTTCAGGTTCAGCAGCATAGTTGCAGACAGCTCAACACCTGTGTGTGGCTTCTGCAGCTTTATCTAGCCTTCGTGAAAGCTACTCGCCCTGAATCTGTTTGCTTCTTGCATTCCTCATGTTCTTCTCAGTTACAGCATCTTTTTCCACACTTTTCTCTCCCCAATCAACTCTGTTAACATGCTTGATTACTACACTGTGTGAACAAAATATTTCTCTTTTGATAACATTTATCAGGGTTTACCTTCGGTGAAAAGTCAGTGATTGTTCTGAGTCAGCTGTCAGATCAGCAGTCTTTCTCATGATTAGAATCAAATGAGAGACTGCTTAGCAGTTAGAGCAGACGTGTCTTGGAGTTAATTAGGAATATAGAGACATGCCACTCTGGGGTTAATTAACTCAAGACACGTAAAAGTTTCCTGAGCTTCAAAACTGTCTCTCAGTTTGTCTTACCAGGCTACAATCAAGGAGAAAGACCGTTGATCTGACAGCTGTCCAGAAGACAATCACTGACACCTTCACAGGGAGTGGTGTCACAAACAGTCGCCAAAGAAAGTGGTTGTTCACAGAGTGCTGCATCTGCCATGTTAACAGAGAGTTGATTGGGCGAAAAAGTGTGGAAGCAGTAAGATGCACAACCAACTGAGAGAACTGTAGCCTATGAGAATCACAAAGCAAAATAGATTCAAGAATTTGAGTAAACTTCACAAGGAATGGACTGAGGTCGCGTCACAATTAAGAGTCACCACACACAGATGTGTTGGCAATCTGGCTATACTACTGAACCACACAGATATTTTGCTGAGGTGTTCATCACTAAGGAGAAGAAGAACTGTTGTTGCCCAGTGGTCCAAAAGCCTCTTTCAGGTGATAGCAAGTTTTGTATTTATTTGGAAACCTAGAGTCTGGAGGAATCATGGAGAAGCCTATAGCCCAAGTTTCTTGGAAGTCCAGTGTTAAGTTTCCACAATCTGTGATGATTTGCAGGAATGCACCCATTTACCAAGAAATTTTAGAGCACTTTTCCTGCTGACCAGCTTTGATGATGCTGATTTCATTTTCCAGCAGGACGGCACCTGCCCACAATGCCAAAAGCACCAAAGCTGGTTAAATGACCATAGTGTTGGTGCTTGACTGGTCAGCAAGTCACCAGACCTGAACCCCATAAAGAATCTATAGGTTATTGTCATGAGGAAAATGAGAAACAAGAGACCAAAGATGTGATGAGCTAACATCAGGTCAAAGAAACCATTTCCATAAACCACCTCAGCAGTGCCACAAACTGATCAACAATTTCCATGAAACACTGAATTGAGGCAGTAATTAAAGCAAAATGAGCTCTACCAAGTATTGAGTACATGTACAGTAAATTAAACATACTTTCAGAAACATACTAAAAATGTTTTTTTAAATTGTAATTAATAATATTGTAATTTGTTGAGATTTGTGAATTGCGGGTTTTTGTTAAATGAACAGAATCATCACAATTAAAAGAACGAAAGAATTAACCTGTTTCAGTCTGTGTGTATTGAATTTAACACATGAGTTTCACAATTTGACTTGAATTACTGAAATAAATGAACTTTTCCACATTCTAATCTGAGATGCACCGCATTTGTACTAATGTTCACCCTAAACAAGCGTATTTATTCACATTTAACATCCATTTAGTATGTATTTAAATTGGAACAGTGGAGTTCAAAATGACATTGTTAATGATGGACTTTGATATATTAAGCGATATTTTGGCATTTAAAAATTATTGCTTAAGAACTATGCTAATTAACAGAAGTGGTCATGATATCACAGTTCCAACATTGAGCAACATTGTTTATCACAAGGGTTTGTCCATACCTGTTTTAAAGTATTTTGAATGAGCAATATCACTCATGAGGTATTATTGTGGTATTTGTGTTATACAACAGTTCAATGCCATTGAGCTGTTGTATAAATACAGTATCACAATAAATGCATTATAAAAAGTGTCTTTAAACCTCATTCTTTGTTCAATCCGCTCTAAATTCTTCCTTCCTTCCAGTATCCAAGCTCTGATCTTAATTTGAAATCATCACTTTAGAAACTATTAACAAAGGAATGTTGAGTTGCTTCACTAAGTTTATTGTATTGCTGTCTTGGGCTGTCTATTATGTGTTGCCCTGTGCTGTGAAATTGTGTTGCACTTACGATCCTTGCTGGTCGCATCAACTGGAACAGCAAAATCTCAATTCCAAAGAAACCTTTAACTTATCTAATGGAAATGAAAATAAGATTGCAGAGGCCTGTTTTAACTGCCTAATACAAAACACAATCAAGCTGAGTTAAAAATAAAAGACAGGCTACTCTACACTTCCAACTTCTTAACCCCAAAAGCCTGACAGTGCAAATCATTTAAAAAGGAAGTATAAAAAAATAGTCTAAATGTTAAGCATGATTGTTATACACTGTTTTATAACCATACTCATAAAAACAAATTTCCTAAATTGTAATTACAGACCCACGCTGAGGAAAAGTTTCTGTACTTGGAAGCAGTTGCTGATATTTAGAAGAACAAAATGAAGAAGAACTTTTGATTTTAATCAGCTTGTAATTTAACCCAGTGAGATCTTTTAAATATTGGTTGTCAATCTGTTACCCTCCTACCAAAATGGGATGGTGGTATTTAACTACTTAGATTTATGCTCAACATGTAATGCAGTGCAATACAGTGATGGACAGCTTGTTTCAGATAAGATATAGTAGGTTTATGAAGTAAACAAGGTTGTACTGAAAGTTTAAAATGGAACATGATGCACTGAAAAAGGCTTGAACACAAAAATACAAAGACTTATTCTTTTGTCTCTGTCAGCTAGAGCAAAGCCCAGAGCGAAATGGAGTGAGCCTAAAGCTTTTTTGTAAGATAGTGATTCTGATTTTATCACTCCACCTACTTTTTGGAGATGGACGAGATGAATTTCCATACTAACAACCACAAAATAACAGCACAATCAGCACCAACAACACAGGAGTATAAAATATGAGGTTGCAGTTACAGATCATAATAATTACTGAATTGTTACATCAGATCAGCATAAGATTATATCTGATCAATCCAGCTTTATTTGTAGATCTCTGGGCCAGTCAATGATATAAATGACTGCATCTGTGTGAGCTTTTTCTTTGATTTCCTAGATTTTTTTCTCTGTATCCGCTTATGCCGGCCTTAGAGAGGACCTTAAGAAGCAGTGCCACTATTAGAATTTCCCTAAACTTAGCCAAAAGAGTGCTTTTACTTATTTACTGACACTGACAGACACAGGTGTGTGAGAAAAGTTAAGTGGGTCAAATGCAACCAGTTCTTAGTGGTTGTTTTAGCTGATGTTGTGGATGTACTAGTAACCACACTCCTTTTCCTGTAACAACATGTGAGGAATGAGCAAGTAATAACTACAACAAGAGTTTCCCTTAAGCAATTTAATGCACACTTTACAGAATAATTTCTAAAACATAATATCCCCACTTATATCCAATTAATGCTTGGTCTGTTATGATTTTGTTAAAACGTAAGTGTAACTGCAGCGCTAGTGGCAACAAATAAAATGTAAATTAGTTATACTGGCTCGTTTAAAGAGTTATTTTTTTTACCGTTCAGTGATTGGGGACAGTCTGAAGGTGGTTGGCCCAGCCATCCCCAAGTCATGTGTCTGGAGGGAGAATCAGTGGAACTCCAGCAACACGACTGGCTTCCACGGAGCACACCTTCCTCTCCGTCACTTGGTCCATCAGGAAAGGAGCAACCCCTGGAGGAAGCTCCTGACGCTCGGACCGGATGATAAGATCAAAGTAGGGCTCGGCTACACCCAGCGCCACGCAGATGGTGGGACTTCAGTTGGACCTTCAGAGGTGGTGGTTTTGGCGGATCAAGTCTGAAAGAGCAAAGCCATTGTGACCAAGGAGTATGTTTGTAATGTGCCCAGGAGGTTAGACAGGTGAAGAAGGGGAAAACTGGCGCAAGATTCTGAGAAGTCTGAAGAATGGGAAGGTGGTTGTCACACCCACAGGTGAGTCACATCTGCCTCTTCTTTCTCAGTTCTCAAGTACAAAGTTTGTCAAAGGAATACAATTATGGGTTTTGGATTCACGAAACATAGGGCCACTGATGACTCAATGGACAGAGAGAAGACATTGTTTTAAAAAGAATAGGCGGTTTTATGGTGTGTTATAGCCTTCTATTAAAAAATATGCAGTACATACAGATATGATTATTCTCCATTTTTGATGATCGAGATCAGAAGTTGTAAATGACATTTCCAGTAAAGATAAAAATAAAGCACAACAGTGATGTCCCCTATTCGGAAAAGTAACGAGTTTATCTGCTTTTTCTTTTTCATTTGATTAATTTTTCATCCATTTTTAGGCTGATGCTATAAATAATACATAAATAACTTTAGCAATAAGTTTAAAGTTTAGAATGTCTAGGATATTACGTTATTTGCAGTATTTCATGAAGTAGGAGGACAACAGCAACTTTCTGCCATTGGTTGATTTGTCTTATGATTATGGTAATGTGAACCAGCAGAAGTGATGGTATTTAAAGTTCATTTTATTTATTAAATTCAAAAATGACACTGATAATTTGCCTCTGGAGTATCACTGTTTGTAAATAACTTCAGGGTGAAGTAAACTATCTTGGAAAGCATTTGTTAAATCAGTTTCTAAGGACAAAATTAGTTAATTGACTAGAAAGCAAACCTTTTACGCTGTAAAATTTCCATTTAAAAAAAAAGCAACCAACAGGAATGCATTTTTTGAGGTTTCTTTTGACTTAAAAAGTTGTTATTGTAGTCAGTTGAGTAAATTATCAAGTAATTTTAAAACAATACTTAAAAATTTAAATAGATGTTTATACTTTAATTTGTAAAGCAAGTTATAATTCATGTTTTGACCCAATACAAATGACGGAGTTGATGTTGCTGTTTATTTCAGGTGAATTTCAGCCACACTGCTTCTTACCACTGGGCATATTCAGTATATGAGGTTCAAGTTTAGCTTTTTACTAAAAATAATTTCAACCAAAATGAAGACTCGCTATGATAGCCGTAATGTCACTACAGTGGGGAATTGTTTTGGCTCAAAATCTTATGAAAAGAGGAATCAGTGATCAAAACACATTGTCTAATCCAATACACATCACATTTAAATGCTTTAAATAATCTCATTAAAACCTGTCTACTCTGGTATTTGTATTTTGTGTCCAATATGCATTAGAAAATATACTGTTGGTTTGCCTGGAGTCTGGAGATTAGTATGGTTGTTCAAGCAGAAACCATTACTTTATCTCTTTGTAATTTATGCTGGGATTTGTAAGAGAAATTATTGCCTGTAGACACCAGACAGGAGACAATGCTGCTTTCTAAGTCCCTGTTATATTATGAAGCCTTAGGAACAATGACAGCAGACTGGAGTGATTTCAAGACTGTGGAAGGTGGACCTTTTATAGTATTTTATTAAAAGCGCTCTGCCTGTTGATGTTCTTTTCATGTGGCTTTCATTTTAGTAAATGTGAGTTCATTTTATCTCATGACTTGAAGTTATAAAGAGCCCTGAGGGATTACAGATATTGGCAATGCGTGATTCTATTCAAAGTCGTAATATCTGGGAAGATGCCCAAATGTAGATCCAAAATACAACTGCTTTCTATTTAAAGGTCCAACTCTGGGCTACAATTAACTAAGCAACTTCTTTGGCCTCAATAAAAAATAAAATATATTAGTCGCAAGGATTGCTGTTCTATTCATAGGTTTAAACTTGAAAAACAACTAGCTATTAATAGGTTATATATACACACATATACACATACATGCATGTATATATTTTAATAGTTAGTAGTTTTTGTTTAGGTTTATGGATGCAGAATATGGTCATGCAAGTTATGTTTAGGTACTTCACAAACAGCCAAGGCAAGTTATTGATAGCCATGTTAATAAAGCATTTGCCAATAATGATAATTAGTTACATGGAGGTATTTGGATGAATGTGATGATTTTGGTTTGTAAATATTATTTTTTCCCTGACTCTATTGCAGACCAATCTCTGTCCTCCTCTGTTTTGTAGAAATAACATGTGTTTCTGGTAGTGATCACATCATTTTGTTAGTTATAGTTTACTGACAGCAAACATGAATGGAAACAGTTTCAAGACATTTGCTCATAATCAGTTTTTCCAGTTTCTATCTCGTAATCAGTTTCCATCTCTGACCTAAGACAAGAAACTTCCCAGGAATAGAAAGTCCTACTACACTTCCAGAAGTGCAACACACATTTTCTCACAGCATATCACTCTAATTTGTCCTTCCGTACTTCACCTGTAACTATGTAAGATTGCTGTCAAAAGTACTACAGAAAGTACCGGCCGAAGCTTTAACAGCGTGTGTTTGGTGGGGTACGGACGGCAGTGCTTGCTGTTGCCCCCTGGCGTTATCTCTGGACCTCTTACCGGCCTCCAGACTGCAGTACAATGTATGAGGGATGTCAAGTTTACTGGGCTAAACAGAGTCGTTGGCTGCCCTATCTGAGTGCATTGCATTTCACCCTTCACAAATGGAAAGCACATCTTGGTGAAGTCATATTTGATAAAAACGCTTTCTAAAGACTCTACATATCTGTCACTTATGAATCAGCTTTCTTTACTTTTCTTCACTTGCTGTATTGAAGTAAATTAAAAATTAAATTGCGCACAGTTCAGTCCGGTTTCAGCAGAGGTGAATAATCTCTAACCTGTTGTTTGTCTGTGAATGATTGACTGTTCTTTTTTCTGGTGTATCGGATAGTTACAGGGATGAACCAATGTATGGACGCAGATTCAGTTTCCTAAGGCTTTGCGTGTGTCATATGATAGCAGGAAATCTTTTTGTATATGTAAAGTAGACTCTGACACTATAGGAACTGTTTTAAATGTGTTGTAAGAAGTACAAAAGTACAACATTAAAAGTCATGAAAATTGAATGCTATTCAAATACTTTTGCATTTCTACACTGAGAATGTTTCAAGGCATTTTATGCATTTACATTTGTTCTTATATTTATCTAAAGCAGCTTAAAAATAAGGAAAAATACAAACTGTTTTTCATAAGAGCCATCTGCAAGTATGCAGTTTGTATTTTAGAAGTATAAGCTATACGAAGCTAGAAAGCAGATATAAGTTATTATGCATCTTACAAGTGTCCTTGTATATGATTATAGATTATGAGTGATTGGCAAAGAGGTGTGTCATCCATCTTAAGAAAGAGAATCTCTTAATTCTGCTTGTACAGAAAAGTTCTCTTGTAAATTTAGCTTTAATTTGCTTGACCTTATTTTTAAAAATGCTGTGTGTGTGTGTATATATGTATGTGTGTGTATTTTCATCTCTTGATTAACAAAATTTTAATGGATTCCCAGCAAAAGTCACTACACGTTGTGACTAATTAATTATTACAGTCAGATATCACTTAAAGCATACAACAAAGTCTCACGTGGTAAATCCATTTTCTGAGATGAAGTCTTTATAAGGAGTTATGGCTGTGGAATGGTATGAAACATATGAATGAAATCACACAAATTCCTATCACTAGCCAATTTGCCGAGACATAGCAGAGTTACGAAGATGGCAAGCAAGACTGTGTTAAAACATAAAAACCTCTGCATTAATACATTTACGCCCTGCACGCACGCATTAATGTACATTCAGGCTAGTTAGTCTCACTCACAGGATACTTGGTTACAGGACATGAAAAGCATTATTCCATGATATAATGTTTGTTTAAGTGGGCAGTAACTGGGGAAAGAACATACTTAAGAAGGTAATTCCTTGGCTTTGTTATGAAAGCACTAGTGCCGGCAAAGCCTCCTTCCAAGTCTCTCTTCATTTTTTGAGGCATTCCTCTCTGTCTTTCATTCTAATGGTTTGTCAGAAACATTGCAACTGCTAATCGTAGAGCTCTGTCTCTGTCTGGGGCTTTTTTATACTTTATTGCGTAAGCTAAGAGCTCAGACACACTGCTAGCTGTCTTTTTTCCCATGCTTTGCTGCTGGTGATAGAACCATGTCAAGGATTTCTGTGCAACATGCTGCTTTATTTTTAAAGTCTTCTCCTCAACGTTAAATGTTAATCAGTGTTTTGTATATTCTAACTGCAATTGCTGAATTCAGCTCGGGAGTTTCCCTTGTAGCAGGTTATTCAGCAGTTACGCTACATAATACTGCTAAATGTACGTGCAAGGTCTGTGACTTCAGAGTTTGTTTTTTTCCTTTCATAATCCGGCGACAGCAGTTTTGTGAGATGTTTTGACCACACAGTGCTGGAGGAAGTGCATGCATTTTCGAGGTTTGATATGGGCTGCTTAAGATAAGTGAGTAGAGGAAACTGGTTAAGCATCTGAGAGTGCAATTTTATCAGTTCAGGTCCTATGTCTGTAGGAATACGGTACTTGCAATAGGGAACTAAAATGTGTTTTCTTACCAAAGAAACAGGTGTCTTCTCTCAAAGTACACAACAGCTGGGCATAATGACTGCAGAGGCAGTACGTGAGCTGGCCTGGTGTCGATACACAAACAGACCTGTGTGTGTGTGTGAGTTTTCCATAGCTGAACAATGACAGCTGAAAATTGATAGAATGTGCACCCTTGCCCTTCCTATCCAGAGACAAAAACTAGGTCGACTACTGCACCTCCAGACACTATGACCGCATGATTATATTTAAAACATTGTTTTTCATACTTTTGTGATGTATTTGATCCAATGGCAACTGATTATTTTTATTCAGAGATTGCAAACATTTCAACTAAAAGTCATTTGAAAGCAAGATCTTCAAAATGTACAAAACGTGAAACACTTCTTAAACAAGAGAGAACGTAATCTAACAGTTTATCACTTCAAATCAACGCGAAAGAAAGAGTTAAAAATGTTCACTTAGATGTACTACACTCACCATAGTAAAACTGTTTTAGCTTCACACACCACTACATATTTTAGGCTCATAATAAGAAATGGAAACATCCCTTTATTTTAATAGTCCATTCTACTAACTAGATAAACATACTAACCAATTCTCATCATGCAACTGATATGTCTACCACTCAGAGTACTGTTAGGTAGATTTGGGTTTAGTAGAAAATGCTGAAATACTCTAAAGTTTCTGATAGTCTATATGTTCTGGGTCTATCAAAATAAAGTGTAAGAAGGTATTGGTATTAATGGTCTACTAATAATTAACAATCAGTAGTTGACATGCGATTTACTTTAGCACTTCTAAATTGTTAAAACAAGGTGTTACTATTGTTTTTTACATGAGTATATTTTAAATGCACTTTTCCACTTGATAAGCACTGCTAATAAACCAATAATGCATTGGTGGTAAGGCAAATCATTGAGTCAGTATTGAATACAATTCTTTATATGCTTACTGAAGTTAAAATTAGAGTGATAAAGACAGGATGGTGAAATTAGTCTATTATTATTATTATTATTATATTTATTATTATTATTTATTAGATTTTTTTGTTGATTTCCAAAATATGCGAAAAGTTATTAAAACATTACTTGATTGTTGAACGTGGTTTTTGTTTGGCTGACCTCTGTGTTAAAATACATTGAAACTCTATGAAAATATGCAGGCAAACGTTTCAGAAGTTGCTTTATATTTCACGGTCTGTGACTGAGGTCTTTCTTTGCCTTCTTCTCTCTCACAGAGCTGCAATTCAAGGTGAACCTGACACACCCTCTTCTTGAAACCTCAGTCGCATGTCGCAGCCCACTGAACTGCGCGCTGTAAGGTGTTCGACCTCCTCCACCTCCAAGATGGTCGGCTGGGCGTGACCTGGTCTTACTCTCTTCTACAAACGCTCCTGGAGATGTATCTCAGAAGAAAATCACTGTAGCCTCCCTGAATGAACAAGGAGCACTGATTGCAGGCAGTCAGTACCAGCAGAGGCTGGACAGTGGGGACATAGCAGTGACCAGGAGAGAGCTCCACATCTTCTGTCCCTAAGTAATGCTTCTGGGGACTCGTGACGACATGGGCTCCTATTCCTGTGTGGTCACAGCATGGGAAGCCTGTCAGCAGAGCGGATGGGAAAAGCAAAGGAGGTCCAGTCACGCTGTCACTGAACAGTGGACACCAAAAGTAAGCTTTAAATTTGAGGTCTTTGTTTTTGTAGCTTTCTTTAAGTCTGTTAAAATATAATTTGATAAATTGGCCATAAAATCTATTTGTGAACATTTTACATTTCTATGCTCTTAAGCAAGTATGCAAGTACTTGGCTAACACATTTCCAAAATGTTTGGATGCATATATTCATGTTCATTCAGTATACTGTGTTTACTACTTATGCTAACAAAACTTGTACTTGTAGACCCTAAGCCCCTCAGAGAAACAAGTGTGCATTTTGAAACATTCTCTTTGAAATTAATTTGTTTTGTGGTAACTGTATAGCATAACTGTTGATGAGTAATTAGTCATTGAATTGAATTTACTTATTGTAGAGTTACCAAAAGTTATGTACAAAGTGGTCCAATAGTTAATCACATTCGCCTTGTTTATTAAATTAAATGTTTCCTTGTGCATTTGTATAATTTATAATCACCTTATTTCCATCCAGCATTCCTCACTTCATCAAAGAAATGCAACTTGTATTTTGTATTGCATTCAGACCGCACAGTTTGAATAGCCAAAAATTGGTTTGTTCTCTTTAAACTTTAGAGTTGTAGGCTCTCCGGCCTTAGTAACAATGTAACTAACTGCCCAGCCTGTTTTTAGGATTCGCGTCACTCTTCTCTGATATATCTGATATGAGTCAAGTGCTCCCAGCAACTGTAATAGTTTTAAAAAGCTTGCACTAAAAGCTTTAATGTTTAAAAGTCTTCAATAGTTTCATTTTTCAGCTCCTCAATAAGAGATTAGAGTAAATGGATTTAATTGTTATGATGTGGAAGACAGATTTACTCTACAATGGCTAGTTCTGTCTTGGTCTGGACCTTCTCCTTTGCACTCTTCATTTCACTTAGGCTGTGTTCTGACACACAATTTCTGATGCTGATGAAGCGAACATGTGGTAGCAGCCACATAAGGGAGCAACCTACGTCTTCTTTAAATCTGGTGAGCATTGTTCTTATTATTTCTGAAAAGGGGATAAATATGGGGAAAATGTCAAATCTGGCACATATAATTGAGGAACAGTCAAAGCATTTCTTGATGGCAATTTCTGAGCCTCAGTTTGTTCAATGCATGTGATCTTTTTAGTTCCAGTTTTTGGTGTTGTACACTATCGTGTGAGAGAAGTCTGGCAGGAGGATCCACATTTGAGATGAGCTGTCTGGTGACTGGTCAGGAGCCTGAAGAATCCCGGCTACTCTTGTGCTCATCCGCTGGAGGAGACTCTGGGAGGAAAGTCCAGTGTTGTCACTTAACCAGGACTCAGTCTTGCAGTTAGAGGTGGAGCGAGCCGAGCCGCATCGACAGCGGTTCTGGAGAAGACCGGGTAGCCTGAGCACCGCTCCGCTTGTATGGGGCCCAAGTCACAGATCGGGTTCTACTATTGTGACAAGCCACAGCCTGACACGGGATCAGAGCCAAGACTGGACTGAAGCTGTCAGCGGAGTCCAACAAGATTGGAGATCACTTGCACACAATAGGTATTATCATGCTAACTACACTATATTCAGCGAGCTTTAATAGTCTGAAGGGATGATACTGAATTGCCTGTGGGGTATGTTTACAGCTGAGGTCATGTTACCCTCCTCACACGCTCTGTAGTTCCTTTTTCTGTCTGATCTAGATGACTCGGGACTCTCTATAGTGTCTCCTCAGCAGATTCCTGCTGCCTACAGAGACTCCCTCTTTATCTCTCACTCTCTTTTGTACAGAGGGCAGCATTTTAAACATCGCAGACGCCTGCAGAATTCTGGTTCTAAAACTAAACCAAATTCAAAATGTATCCTCACAGTAAAGGTGATCCTGCATAGGAAAAATAAAACTAAGATGAAATGTAAAACAATTAAAATGTGCTGCAGAGGTGTTGCAGTTTTGTTGGACAGCGAAAGTTTTTGGTTTATTATGAATGTAAGCTTTTGTGGATTCAGCAAAAGTTTGATTCTACATGCTTTGTTCCTCATGATAATCTTCCCAAATGAGAGTAGTTTTATGAATTTTATAGCCTTAATAATTAGTCAGTGAAGTAAAAGGCTTATAGTCAAACTGCACCTGTCCCATGATTCTTTTACCTTCATTGTCACTATAACTTCTTATATACTTATAGCTCTTCTAACATTTAAAAATAATTGACCTCTGTAATGTGCCATTTAGCCCTTGTTAGGAACCATCTTTTCATAACAAGTAAAAGCTTTAAAAAAATTCATACATATCGATGTATAATATTGTAGAATAAAGCATGAAAATATCTTGAACTTGTGTTCACTGCAGACTTTATTTTAGGCTTTAACTAAAAGCCCAACTTCAGGAAAATGGAACCAGAAGTGCTAAATATTAAATTGTTTCTAGTATATAATGAAATTCTCAGTAATAACAAATTCAGATTGTTCATTGTTGCCAATTATTGAGGTTTGATTAAATTTTTGTAATATTTAAAAATTTTAAGTTTTCACATAAAGTTGACTTCAAAACTTTCTCATGCAGCTCCAGTGTTCAACATATCCATTCATTCAGACGCAAAACAATGTGTTGCCGGGGACACAGTCCAAATGAAGTGCATCGATCCATCCTGAAGCGCCACCTAAACAATTGGCAAGTGCTGCTTGTCTACTGTCTATATTTTTTATATATATATAAATATAGTTTATAGAATGATTAAGATAAATTAATTTCTAAACATTTAAATAAATGCTAATTGGAAGTTTTTTCTCCTTTGCAATTTCAAATCTTTTCAAACTTATTTTACGTTAAATAGTTTGGTGATTTTATTCAATCCACTGGTATTCATTCCTTTTTAACTGTGGTTTATGTCCTAATGCTTTTCAAGATCACTATATATTTATTTTTTGACACATTGAAGAAATGTGCAGAATTTGAGGAATATATTAAAATATTTTATGCTCCACTTAACTGATAAGAGATTCATCCCCAGTGAACTTCAATCTCCCAGTCCATTTCATGTCACAATCTGATGTATGTGAACAGAATCTCAGAAGTAACCACAAGTGCTTTCTTAGGTATTTTAATTATTTAAAGGTTTTTTTGTAAAACACTCTTAGCTTTTTCACCAGTTATGTAGTGTCTCGTTCTGCTCAGTTTTTTGCCTTAGACCAGTCTGACTCTTGTAGCTGTCTTGGGTATGTTTTCAACAGCAATATCAATCGCTTAACTTAACTTAAGGTATCTAAATTCAGTTTGTTTCCTTCAGCCTTCATTTTCTTCAAAGGCGTGTGTTGTTGTTCATGTGGGTGTGTTTCTGTGGTTATTCTCAGTTGATATTAGCCTATAAACTAATCTCAACCAGTTGGAGATTATCACCTGTTTTTACCCCCTGACTCACATCCTGTACTGGAGTGACAAAGTCTTTTCTTCCTAATCACTATGGTTGCTTAGTAGTTACTTCAATAAGCCATTGTATACTTCAGTTATGAGCATTTTCAGAGTTTTAAACAAGAACAACAGTAAATATATGGAAGGACAGCGCCATAACACAGCTTAATACCTTATGCTTAACTAAAAGAATAAAATATTAAGAAATAGTAATAAGAGAAAAAGTCAGATATGTTGATGCCCTTCTGTCAGCATAACAACTAGTGGACCGCATATTACAAAACAGCAAGTCAGAATCACATCATCTCGCATCCACGCCATTTACATCGCCCAGGAAATTATCAGTCAACGCAGATAACACTGATAACATCGCAAACGTCTGACTCATCAGTCACAGATAAATACATGCCATAATATGATTGACACTAACGTCCAACACAAAGATAATATAATATGTGATACACGTCGCCAGTCAAATATATCATCCAAAGAAAACAAGATTACGCCTCAAACATGACAATAGTTCTGCTTCTGGTTTATGCCCTGAAACCGCGAAGTCAAAGCGTTGTGGATCATAGCTGTCACTAAGAAACCTCAGTCATCAGCCTACGGGGACGTTGGCAAACGCGCCCGGCTTTGCCATCAACAAACACAAAATGACAACAGTCAATAATAACATCACAACAAAACAATGCCTTCGCCATACAAGAACATCACACAACATCAATCAGACACAACATCAAAACAGAATATCACTTATGATCATCAATAATAACAACACCGTCATCATTCTCTTTATTAATGTTCAGAAGAAAATTAGATACAGTTTAAAAATTAATTAATATAAAATAAAGAAGACAACGTTGAGAAACAAACACTAAAGAATGCAATCATATAACAAAAAAAGATATATCGATAAAAATAGAAAAAGATAGAAATGTCATCATATCGTAACATAAACTGCTCTTCATATCAAGTTCGAAAATTCAACATCACAACATAAATTCTTCACTTTCAATACTTAATGTCTTAATGATTTACTATTCGAATAATCATACAACATTGTACAACATAAAACATGCCTTCTAAAAGAAATGCAAATAATGTTTAGTGTCAGATATTGTATGTAAACAAGATACAACAAAATAAATATTATGTGTCCAGAGAGGCTCTTTTCATTACTAAACATTATATGAAAGATTTTCACAACCATGCAGACTACGTCTTTCGTGGAAAGTCGTCGTTCAGCAACGATGCTACGCTACAGCGCTCATGTCGCCACGATCCATAACCATATAAAATCGCATAAAAAGAAACATAACAAAGTAACTGTTAGTTATCATACACAAAATTATTTCACAAATGAGTTATCAACGTAATATCATGTCACGCAAACATCAGCATTGATACAAACCATCGTCATCATAGACAATATACTTCAACATACACTGTAACAATCAGGAAGACAAACAATAACTAATAGTTTAAGAATGCCCATTATAAAAATAACGATGCCAGTTTCAACTCATATCATTGCTATTTTGACTTCAATGATAAAACAGAATGCTAACAGTCATTAGTAGAAATAATCAAACATAGTCGATAATTTAGAAAACAATATGACGGAACAATGTCACTAAATAACAGAAGACAAAGCGCACAGACACTTCCTTCTTCTTCCTTCTTCCTCATGAGCATGATACAATGTCAATTCAGATTATCAGAGTTACAAAGATTATATCAACTAGAGTTAAAAAGAAGATCATCAAATAAATAGATAAATAAACAATAAACAAGTTTTATCCATCTGAACAAATAAAATATGACAAACAATGAAGACATCTCATCCAACACACTAAAAATAGTCATATACAGCCAATGTCTAAAAAAATACAGTCAAAAGCACAAAATAACAACAAAAGTCAAGGTAATACACTAAATAACAGTAAATTTGAAGCAGAATTATAACGAATGTCCAATAGAATATAATTCATCAAACTAATAAAAACAGATTACAGATGCGAAAACAAAAACAATACATCAATAATATATACCACAAATGCCAATACAACAAAACAAAGTTATATAACACAGGTTATCACAGCAACAAACCAAATATAGATTACTATATATACACAAAAAGAAAAATTGTACATAACAAATTGTAATGTTTCCAAAGTATAAATATATTATAAAACAAAATACACAAATAAATAGTAATAATATCAATGCAATTAGATAACTGTGGAGCACATGTCATGCAACATAACAAAATATAGAGTCCACTGTCACACAACAGAAAAGCGCTACAGAATTGGTGGCGTGTCATAACAAAAGCTCACACAGCTCATCACCATGTCACCTCAGATCATAAGAATATGATGTCAACACATACCAGATCCGCGACTCAACAGCCGCCCGTTCGTGATCAGATATCAGCATGTCTGAAGTGGTTATTTTGTCTTCTCATATTCACCGAAATTTTAAACAGTAACATGCAGAGGGATGCTAGTATAGGCCCGCGAAATATCTCCGCATGGTTTCTGTAAAGTACAACGATCGCCATTAAAATCAATGGAATAGAATAATAATAACATTTGTTTAAAACAAAACAAGTCAGAGACAACACAAACCATCATACTTAACATCACCAATTAGTAAGAGATCATGAAGTAACACTGAACAAATAAAAGAATATTGAACATTTACATTAACACGATGAATAATATCATCAACAACATATAAACATCGTCATCCAATAAAACAACATACGATAATGATCGCTTCACTAAAGATCGCCAGATAAGACACATTCAAACATAATATGTCATAGTTACTAACGAACAAAGAAATATCTATCACAACATCCAGAGATAATAGAGAAATACAATAAGGCAAATTTATTCACAACTCAACAACAAAATAGTAGAAATGGTATTAGAGATCACCTTCCGCCCAAACACGCCAACAACACAGTAACCCAAATGGTCACAGTAATGTCAAACTTCCAAAACAAGTCCTGTCATCACCGCGATTTAACAACCATCAGTACCAACGCAAAACTCATGAATCAAAAGCGCATCGTTACAGAAATCAGAGAAGTGAAAAACAATATCATAAGAATGAACCGTAGTCCACATGAGAGCCTTCTGATATTGCATATCAGACTTCTAAACACATACCCATATCAAGTTTATCTAAAACAATAAGAGAATAGAGGTATCCTTCAACATATCAAAATATAGAATCGAGAAATGGTATAATGAAAACCAACACGTCACACCAGAACTGTAAATATAAACATATAATAGAAGTATAAAGCATCAGTGCCTAGTAGAACACGCAGGAACGACGTCATGCAACAACACAAAACTTTCACTCATTGAGTAAATAAAATAAATATAATTTATATTGTGCTCAAAAGAACTCACAACACTCAGAGATTACGCTTACACTCCATGTCCTAATGTCCATTGCTGAATCAGCAGAATAAAACAAATAATAGAATTATCAACTAGAGAGTCTAGTATATCTGCTTCCTACACATAGATTCAGGCATTATTCATGTTTAAGAAGAATAAATGAGAAGACTAGTCATGTGAATATTTAACAACGCCCAACACAAACACTTAAGACAGATACAGACAATAGTAGAACATACAACACACAAACAATAAAATATATTAAGAACAGAAGAACTAAGAAACCACAAACAAAAATATAAGTTTGTTTTCAGATATACACCTTCAACACTGATGACAAGTGTTAGTTCATGAATATCAACTGAAACAATCAAGAACAGAATCATAAGAAACAAGAAGGAACGTGGGGTTAAAGAGAAAACAAGAATAAAAAGAAGCTTCTCGAAAGCAAGATTATTTATACAAGAAAGTTCAAAGATTAAAAGTAAATTAACATATATCTGGTATCATTTTTTACAGCAATTAAAGCAACGCAAAAGCGCAGAAATAGTGTAACGCATAATCAGAATCAACCCATAAAGCCTCAAATATAAATATAATCTATATCAGAGCTCAAGAAACATAACATCTATTATTTCAATATACAATCCAGAGCTACAGTATCAACAACATATATAATGATATCGTGTCTTCAAATATGAAAATGAGTCATGTCAGCCAAACAGTAAACAAGAATCATATCACGTATCAATCATGAACAAAGATTGATAATGGAGAGCTAAAACTGGAGTCCTTTCATGGTACATCTCAACATACAAACAATTACACACTTCGAAAGTAACATGCTTTACAATTAGTATATTACAACAACAGACAGATTGATAAACATACAAATTAGATCACATCGAACGAGACAAAGCCCATATTTAAACAATACAACAACACCATGATATTCAGTATTCTAATAATACACATCAAATGCCTATCATGTTTTCATGTCTTTCCTACGATATCCATATATATATACAACAATAACAGAAATTGTTAAAGAATCATTAGTTTGCAGAACAACACAAACCAAGAAACATATAGTTACAACATTATAATATCATGTTACCAATAAATATCTGGAGTGGTCGTGAGAACCTGTCGTCAATATAACAGCAAAGTGAACCATTGTATTATCGATTCTTTAAACGCGTCACACAAGTCCCGCATGCCTGATCATCACAAACACATCAAAACTCTCTGCCCGGCCTGTAAGAGATGTCAGAAGATAAGAAACCAGAACAGATGAATCAGTCGTGGTGCTTAGGCTATAACAGGCTGGGGCACAAATACACACACAGATCATTGCAGCGACACCAGAAGTGAATGAACACAACATAAGAAAACATGTCAGTCCGCACACTATACAGCTACCTGTGTTACCAGGATCAGAAGCCTGTGGGTACCTGCAAAAGAAATTATTACCACCATCACGTTCAGAACATAATCATATTCCACTGCATCAACAAATTACTAAATAGTCACCATCACTAACTCAATCACGAATCATAACAAACATATGATCCATATAAGAAATGTCTTATTCATAAACGCAATTAATGCTGCCCATAATAAAACAGATAATGCCAATATACACACATCCAGATATATCGCTAATAGTTTGTTTTCATAATGAAAACAAAACAATCGATGTTTGTTAAGAATGATGTTTAATGATACACAAATATATCGTCGCCACGAAGATCATATTTAGTAAATACGCAGCACCATCTTACTTAACATATCTATTTAAGTATCATAGACTAACACAGCTTTATATTCAGAACAACGATTATCACCGTAACGAAAAAGCGCACATGGTGTTAACGAGATATCAAACAGCACGATAGTTTTCGTCCTCACATACACCATATTACATATATCGTGAGCATGATATAGCTAACAAAACAAAGGATAAACATAACAGAACATCCTTCAACCACTTCTGATCTTTTTCACTTGACTAATCATAACAGGCAACAATAGTGCCAGAGATGCTTCTGTCCGCGCCGAGTCAAAGTTACGCCATGGTACTAGTAAACAATGAACAGCAAAGTCAAAAAGAAAGACACCACGCGCGCCAATCGTTAAAATGCATAAGATAGTCAACATAGTCAGACTGCCAACTATTATAAAGTAAGAATGACACAAATCAAACTGAGTTAACATCCAACAATCAGAACGTAAACAAAATATACACATAAAACATAAAAGTCATCAATAAAATTTCTCCAGAGAAGCTAGTACAGTGAATAACAGGGCTTCTTCCTTTCGATCATGTTGCTAAAGAGAACAAGGTGCCAAAGAAGAGAAGGACACACCCAGAATATAAGGAATGCACACATAGAGACTTGCACAAGATGAGAGTAGCTATTGTACACGCCATGCTGAAAACAAACATCACTGATATCGCATGCACAACACAAACAATGATTATTCAAACCAACATCGATCAGTCAAATTCAAAGTTCACATCCATATTAAGAACTTTATAAATTAATAAATCAGAGGCCTTAAGCTGATTAACAGCTTTGGAGATGACAGCTTTTCTCAAAAGAGAAATAGAAACAAATCATCACATAACACAAAGAACAGAAAATAAGACTCCACCACTATATGAAAGCTTCAGAATAGGAGTCTATATTAACAGCTGCACAAGTGATTAGTTAGCTTTCTTTAGGGCCACAGAATTTGTTAAACAAATTACGAGGTCTTCTACAACTAAAAGGCCTTGAGGAGGCTTGACCTTGACACGAGCCGTTTTTGCTGTGATGGTCACCTTCTAATTATAGCCTAGGCATTCATCGCTATCCCAAAGATAATAGAATAACAAGTGACCTGTCACAAGTATAGTTTTGAATGGGGAAATGCAATCGTTGAAAGCGGGTGATTAATCACAAGCATTCCGCCTTCTAAAGCCAAAACAGCCAATTGCTGATTCAAAGCTGAAGCACGTCACTGCATCTGCTGCTAGAAGTTCCGCTGCGCAGGAAGAGTGAGCATTTGGAGACGCCCACTCAGGGACTGTGTATGCTGTATTCGGCTGATCTCGCCTGGAGAAATGGGCAAGCTTTTTCTAATGCTATTTCAGCAAAAAGAAATCAATTTTGCACAATTGCTGTCAGATTTCATTGGTGATTTCAAATATGAAATTTAATCTAATGATTTTAATAGTTTGGGAGAATTTTATGTTTCCCAAGACAAAGAGATAGGACCTGCACTTGGATGAATTAAAGAGATTTTTAGCGATTCCTTATAATCCTGACTATCTAGTTCTATGTGAACCAGTAGTGCTTCTGGCCTTAACAAGAAGCTTTAGTCTGAGAAGGCTTATTTCCTGTCTTTGTACATCTTTGTGAAATTTGGTTTGGACCTCAACCCAGACCATATATACACTGATGGCTAGGTAAGAAACACTATCATAGTAAACGCTTGGCAAGCCAGAATTAGATTTGAGAAGAGCAAAAGGGGCTGATGAGTTATTGGTTGATAACACTGCATTCTTGCCATGGCAATAACAGCAATATAGACTGTTTCAATGACAGCAACATAAACAACGTTACTGTAGCACTCGCGTACATGCATGCTTTTGTGGCGTAACTCCAACTTCCAGTAGATATCTCAATGGAATTAATAACACATTATTTTAAAAATTGAATTCATTCTCTGCCAGCAGGAGGTGCTTTAAGCATGAGAAACTGGATTTCCCCGGTAACGGCTGCAGATATCTCTGTAAAGCAGCACTGAGCCTACAAACGCTTCCTTACATGCAAGATTGAAATAAAACGGCAGTCTTCTTTCAGAAATTCAGTGATATAAAAACGTTTTATATGTGTTTATTCAACTCAGCCTTTTGGGTAATTCTGTCAGTTTTGATATCATGGCAGGCCGCCAAATAAAAATGTATGGAAGCGCATCCCACAGCACAATAACCTGAGACCAACTCCATTACTCTTTATTAGCTGCGTTTGGCAGCTTATTACGCTAGCCAGACCAGAAGTTCACTTGGACCAGGCACATAGCTGACCGTTGAAGCGGATCTATAAACAGTCATAGTCAGGAAAAAACTGAAGATCCAATGTCTCTCCAGTCGGCTTTACACTAAAAGTACAAAAATACATAAGATACAGTATTAGATGGTAATATGTTACATAAATGTTACATTTTTGTTTTTATGTAAAATGTATAATGTGAAGAGTTATTTTATGGTGTCATAATACAATAATTACCTAATTAGGTACTCAGTAGTAGCCATTGTACTCAATCTGTAATAAATGTGTAACAATAGCCTCCTTTTACATCTACATAATTACAAACTATAAGTACAAACAGTTCCATAACATGGCAAGTATATATTGTTTTATGTAAGTACCACGGCTACTACTAAGTAATTACTAGGTAATTACTTTTATTAAAAACACCTTAAAATAAAGTGTTGCTGAGTGGGGTTCTCTTTAGAAACAGCAATAAAATGTTTGTTTTGATTTGAGGCGCCCCTGCTTGTCTTGGGTTTGCTTGACTTTAAATCTCAAATGTGACAAAGGATTTGAAAACAACAGTGGCAGCAGAGAAACCAAAGAATTTATGAATATATTTATCAATTTATGAATGTTCATTCATTTATTAATTTAGTAATCAGCTTAGTACTGTTTTTAAACTGGTTTGAGCCACAGAGGCATCTAAAAATAACACACAAGAGAAAGCCATTCCTCATTTATATTATTTCACAGATATGATCATTTCCTTCATCTCCATATCAAAGTATAACTATATAATTTAGAGTAGTTTTGAATATTTGAACAACAGAGTATAACATTCTAAATGCTAAAGTTTTAAATTCTTTCCTGTGTGGGCTGAAATGATTGATAACATTAGTGTTGAGTTGTTGTTTTCAGTGTGTGGTGAAGAGCTGCTCAGTCCTCTGTGGTCTCTGCCTAAAATGGTTGAGACCACATGTTTTTGTTTTTGTAAGACATATGCATGAATTGCTTTCTGTAAGTATTTTTCATTTCAGTATTTTACAATTTCAGATAACCACAGACAAGAAGACTCCATCCTTACGTTTAAGTGAATGAAATAGGCTATCAGCTTTGTCTAGTGTCTGACCTAAGATGTCGCCTTAGGAGTATAAGGCTCTTTCTGAATTCTGAGCAGTTTTGCGATATTGAGCTTCAAATTTTTTTTTGCATTTCAAAAGACTTGTGTAGATAGAACCCTCTTTGTTTTTTAAAAAAGCCTAAAATGTACACAAAAGAAACACTGCATAATGTAAATGAGATGTCTCAGTATAAGAATATGTGAATAACTCTATTTTGACAAAAATGTCAGATAGAACCTTAGAACTCCAAGGCGACAAATTACACCTTTACATCTTTTTTTTTCACTTTCTGTACCTGAGAACCTCTTTGCTGTAGAGCTCTTAGATTGGTATTTGACGTACCACATTGGTATTTTAGAATACTTTACATTACATTGGAAATTAATGAATGAATGATATTCACACAAAAATAATTACAAAAAATTTCCGTTGATTAAATGTAATGATATTTTAGGGGTCCAAGCTCGTGTTTGACGTTTTGCTGAATTTGCTGCAAAGGTTATTTGCTGGGATACCAGAAAGAAGGAGAACTGACTTGATATGCTTTTGGAACCAAAAACAAGTGACTGGGAGGTTAGAGTCATCTATGAAAAGAAGGTCAGAAGGGGATTTGGACTTTGACTTGATGAGTTCAAGGAAGGCCAGAAGAGCTTGGTATGGGAGTATAGGTGATTGAAGATGTAAATGGATTGGCCTTTGTCTGATCTGTCTTGCTTTGCTTTATGAAAAATGACATAGCCGTTATCCAGAACCGCTAGGTCTGAAATAAGCAGGATGGATGTTTGGATTGAAGCTGGAAGTTATAGTGATCTTAGAGGATCTATGAACGTGGAAAAAGCTAGAATGGTAACCTCTGCGGAGTGTGTAAATGCATTTGGTTAGGATTTTTGAGGTTATGGGTTGCCTGGTGTCTAGATGGGTGGGATGGGCTCTTTGTATACCTTTGATTAGAAGGGCGTTCTGTGAATTGGGTATTTGAGGTGAGGTGAACCAAATATGAGGTTGTGAAAAAACTGGATACGACTTAGGTAGCTTTTGATGGTGCAGACTTGGAGGTTTTTGTTAATGTTGAGATAGATGAGATATGCATTAAGGTGATAGAGAGCTGGGAAAAATCTGGGAACAGCAGGCCGAATGGAATGCTTTGAAGTTTTTCCATGCTCTTAGATAGGATTGCAGGGTTCTGGGGAAACTGCTTGGGGGGAAGGGGACTTTGAATAGGGGTCTCAGAGGATGATTTAAGGGAATATCAGCTCTGAGTAAGGAGAATTAGGGTTGGAAGTGGATCTGTTAAAATGAGAAAGAGAGTCAGCTATTTTTGTTTTTGACCTGGGAATATGTTTGCAGTCATGATAAACTAAACAAGTCGAGATCAAAGTTAAGCTTCATATGAGTCAATGAAGCAAGGAATAAGAACAGCCCTTATTAATGCAGTGCATGGTAACCTTGTTGTCACAGTGTATAATGATACCTGTGGCGAATCATTCTTTTCCCACAAGAAGGCCCCACGACTATAGGGTATAGCTCGAAAAACATTGCTGGTGTTAGTGTCTGAGGTAACTGTAACATCTGGGAGGGCCATGTGAACCAGTGGTTTTGATAAAATCCTCCAAAACTGTTGGAGGGTGCAGCATCTGTAAATAATTGGATATCAACTGGAAAGAGATCAGGTCACTGTAAAAGAAAAATAAGCCGTTCCACTGATTAAGGAAGTATATCCACAACCTGAACTCGTTGTGACATGAGCTGCTTATAAATATTTGGTACACTAGGTCAGTAGAGGACACAGAGAGAGGAGGTGAGATAAAAAAAGGTGGCCTTGGAAATTTAAATGGCCTAGAACAGTAAGTAGTTTGCATTTGGAGCAGCTTGGGTTGGTTAATAGGGTGGAAGCTACCAAAATCGTTCTGTCAGGTTTTTTCTTTGGGTAGAGAATCTAGGTTAATTTCTAAAAATTCAATAGAAGTGTTTGGGCCTGAGGTTTTGTCTTGAGCAAGGTGAATCTCGAGCTCTGTGAAGACTTTTTGTGTAGTAAAAATGTGTTCTGGCTGGGATGGAGTTGAGGCGAGATGATAAAAAAATCATCTGAAAGAAGGACTAGGTAGTGTCTGGCGTAATTGTTGGAGAAGATCTAGCAGATGGCTTCTGACAATATGTTGAAAATTTTAGGGCTGCTTCTGCATACGAACGTGATGAGGCTGTTAACTGCTCGGTAACTGTGAGTTTTTGCGTTCCAGAGATTAATTATGAGGCGTTTTTTACTAGACAATTTTCTGGTAGCTATGGGTCTAACACAGAAAATGTTAAATGGAGGCAGAGAAAATGGCCCGATTCTGAAATTTAAAATTAAAATGTATTCTATTTCAGGCTACATTAGAGCAGATTGGAGATGAGGAAATAAAGCTTTCAGAGAAGAGATTTTTAACACCGGGATGAAAGCCATGTAAGAGACCCTACAGTAGATATTCTGAAAAAATTGGGTCGGGATAATGTAGCACTTCAGCAGACAAGCGAGAAACAGTTACAGGAGTCAACAAATACTGTTTATCATTTTTATTGGCAGATTTTTGAAACATTTTTGGGCAGATCAGATGTGTGCGAGCGCTGCCACAAGAATTGCAAATATGCATGAAGCAGCAGCGTTGTCTTGAGCATCTTCCTGGGTTTAAATTGGTGCAGACCTGGCTGCAAGAGAAAAATGAGAGGCAGATGTCAGTCAGAACTGGTAGAGAAGAGTTGGTTGAGGTGCTGGGAAAGTGTGGGTTGTAGGTGCTGGATTTGGGTTGGGATGTTTCGGGGAAGGGAGGAATCGATGGGTTGCGAAAGGACATGTTATAGTGGAATGGGTGATGGAGCAGCAGATGGCACATGAAATGTTGCAGCAACCTAAAAATACGGTTGTGCAGTTTGGTGTCCAAAGTGTCCCGCTGATTCCACTGGGCCACTCAGATGGTGCATTTAGCTGAGAACAGCTTGTGGTATGTGTAGAAATGAGAGCATCCACATGAGTATGCGAGCATGATAATTGCAAGATAATCACTGAGCTCACATCTTCTGTGTGAGAAGACTGAACAGATGATTTCTGAGTAACGGATAAAGGCAATAGTAAATTTGGAAAAATAATAAGATGCGTAAATGATTGTGAGGTGGGTTTTTTTTCTTTTTAGGGTAACTGCAAATTCACCACAATCAATTTGGCGATCTGCTGATGGTAGAGAAACAGAAGCAAGGAGTGAATAAAAATCAATATCTTCACCTGCTAGAATTTGGTTCCTGATGTGGCTGGAGACTGGGGCAGATCTAGTGCGAAGGCGTTCATTAGCATAGGTAGAGACAAGGCTGTGGACAAAGAGTCGGGAGGGGGGAACTGAGATGTTACATCTGTATCATGGCATTAGCAGGTGCTTTGACTGGCTTTAGGGCTAATCTAAAATGTAATCAAATTGTAATCTTTTTCAAATGAATGGTATAGCTGTAAATCAAGAATTCAGCTGTAAATGCAATATTCAAACAAGGCAAAAATAGTAAGCAAGTAAGTAAATAGGTAGGTTACATTTTCAGTCTGAGGTTTCAATTATGGTTATATACTTGTTAAGATATATTACAAAAAAACATGAGACATCATGAAACCATATTTATCCTGTTTCCTCTTTATTTGATTTGTCAAGTCACTTGCTTCAGAGAACATATATAAGGTTTAGGCACTCTCAGTAAAACCTGTGATAACTTAGAAATGAGAAGGAAAGCAAAAGGATTGATCTGTTTAAGGATGGTAGACTTATGGTGCCAAAAGTGGAACTTTCTACTATTTTTTTTGTCTCATTGGACTCCTGCATTTGGGTAAGATTGAACTGATTCACAAATATAAACCTTGAGGTATTTTCTCTTAAGAGATATACGTTTTTGGACACTGATGATTTTTCATCTGCTGGAGTGCCAATGAACTCCATTAACGGACATTCAACCTTAGTGCAGGAGCCATATTTATTTATTTTTTGGTTGATGTCTCCAGTTGTCATTCACAAAGAAGTGTAAATTAAAAAAATATAAGTTAAGTTATATATGTTTTGTACTTTAGGGTGAGAAAATGATGACAGTATGTTTTTTGTGTGTTAAACATCTCTTTGTGATTTTCCTGTCTTTTTTCTCTCCACACAGACCTGTGCAGCGGTCAGCGTCTGGTCCAGATCCAGGAAGGTCCTCTGTATAGAGTAAAAGGATATCCCATCTCTATATACTCTAATGTTAGTGGGTTTAAAGGCTCACCACTGCAGGATTTTCAATTCATTCTCAAGAAAGCAAATACTGATATAAATATGACCCAAACTTCCCCTACAGAATGTTCTCTGATAGGGTAACAAATAAAGATAATGAGATTCAAAGGTTGTCAGGATCTTCAGTTCTCTTGAGGATCAATGATTTGATGGAGGAGGAGCTTAATGGTAAGGTATTTTGTTGGTAGTAATTAGATGGTGTTTTGGTGATTAATGAGATGATTTGGCAATTTGAGATTATTGAAAGAGAAATCCATCTGTTAACATCTATTCCAATGTTATCTCCTGACCAATTCATATATGTATTTTTAAACTGGCAACTCTTAAAAATATGTACGATTAAGCACAAATCGTAAGAATTTGTATGAGTGAGGTCATATGAATTAGCCACCTAGTGAAATATATATACAAATTGCCATGAGATCAGGCTGTTCATTCACATCACCATGTATTCCAAAAGAAGGTAATCAATAATAAACTATAATTATACGAAACACAACTATCAGCCATTAGTCACTGGTTAACTAGATGCTAGTATTGCCATTGAAAATGTATATTGTTCAATCACTGATTGTCATATTGTTAATACATTTTCCAGCCTGTCCTCCAACAAAAAACAACCCTATAGGTAATTTGTGCAAGTACCATATATGACCTCTATTTACATAACATTACAGTTAAGCGCCCTCTAGCAGGCAAAAAAATAAAGACAGTGTCGTGTTGCGTCTGTCATCATGAAATGACGTATGAATGTCATTACCAATAAAAAATGTGTCATTTGTTTAAATGCAGTGTGTGGACTTTTACACCCATCTCACTATAATTAAAACATTGTACTGGATGTAATTCATACTAATGACTACACCTAACCCTACCATTACAAAAATCCTACAAAATCATAAATTATAGCATTTTTAAGCATGTGCACTTGAATTCATGCTTGAATGATCACATTGTGTCGTATTACGTATTACGTATTGTGTCTGAATGGACAGTACAGAGCAATGGAGAGATGAAGAAAGCCAACTCTCAATCTCAGCAAAAAGCCATTCCAGTGAATTCTGTTGGTAAGATTACAATATAATCACAAATTATTCTCAATATCAGAGAAAACGTCAAGACGTTCAGCCAAGATGTTTTTGCCATTACTTTGCTCAAATTGCTGCTGTTACTGATACTGAATTTAAATAATCACTGAATATGTTTCTTTTCAGAATCTCTAATGAGGATGAGCTTAAAAAGTCGTACAACAAATGTGCCAATAGATTCTCCAGTAGAGCTGCTATGCACAATCAGAGGGCCTAAAGTGACTTTGGCTGTACGCTGGATGTTTCAGCCTCGCAATTCAACTGTTCAAACAAACATTTTATCCATACGCCACACTGGGGAAATGACCTGGACAGCAGATCAGAGAAACTACCAGCTGTCTATTCGAGCTCAACCGACAGAGACTCGTTTTATTCTCATGATTCCAAGAGTCAGCAAGAAACAAGAAGGACAGTACCAGTGTCAAGTTGATGCCTATCAAAAAGATGTTCAGAAAGCAGAGAAAATCTCTAACTTGTTAGTTGTGACTGTACTAAAAAACAGGTAAATACAGCTATTTATTAAAAAAATGTTTGTAAGGTTCAATCTGCATCAAACGTTTGGATATACTTGGTTTTATACCTTTAATACCTCTTCAAATAATCTTAGGATGCACCTTCTGAAATTGGTCGATCCTCTCACCATGAATTTATGCAGACTTGCGCACATCATTCAGATACACCTAACCAGAAACATGGCATGTCGCAATCTGTGACGAATGTAGGTGAGAGCCGATGAGCATTTGAGTTTACTGCCATAAAACCTGTTGTTTGAAGCGCCAACATTTGAGTTTGTAATGAATGCATCAGTTAAACTTGGGCTTCACTGTTTACGGTCACTAGTCTCACTGCTCCAGATAGAGATGAAGATCGCAGAATAAAGGCTTGGATTTGGGTGTGTTCCATGCTGAAGTAAATCAAATGCTGGTTCTGAGTGACAGCTTCTGTGGTGCCGGAGATCTTGCAATTGATGCCTCTGAACAAGAGAGCTTGCAGACTATATATCTTCGTTTTATATTAGCATTTTATTTGTAATGTATTTAAACTATATATATAATAAAACTATACATTATTATAAGTAGAGCAGAACAGACCGCAGATAAGTCTTCTCTGATCTATTTTGTAAGTATGAAAATTCATATTCATATGAGATAGAACAGATTTACTTTACCTAACCTGAGAATAAACAAATTAAGGTAGAAGGTGTAGGAGATTTAACACCATAAAACACCATCAATATTTCCAGATTATTATGTTAGATGTCAGTCTGCCTAAACCTCTGCTTGATGATCTATTCGCCTTTCTGCTAAACCTCATCCTGTCCTTTTGGCTGCCATATATGCATTGCAGAATGTTGCTGAAGACCGCTCCAGGGTTGATTTTGTGCTTCCTCTTCTTAGCGGGCACGCGCGTGACTGGCGAGCAGCCTTGTGGGGAGGCAAGCCGCTATGAAAGTTTCTCGAGGTTCAAGAAGAACCGCTGAGTCTATGGGCATGAGGCCCTGCCTTCTGATGTCACTTCGGCCAGGTTCTGCACCTTAGCGGCCACTTGTCAGAAGAACGAGTAGGCCCTTATCACTCGCTTTCTGGAGGGTCTTTCTGGAGACATCAAAAAGGAGACCCTATCTCAGGATCCACCTACGCGCCCAGATAATCTTGTTGAGCTAGCTTTTTGCCTTGACAAACGCTTCAAGCTGCATCGCTGTACCCACACCTCTCTGCCTGAATTTGGGAGGTCTCCAGCCGTTGTCCCTCCTGCCACCATAGCATCACCTGATCCTGAACCTATGCAGCTGGAGGGTCCCTCCGCTGAGCAACAGGATTTTGGCTATCCAGCTGACTTTAGGCGAGTGGTACGATTGGTTAGAGGAAGCCACCCAGCCATTCGTTGTTTGGGCTGGCCACCAAAATTTTATGTATATTTGGTTGGCTAAGAGGCTTAATGTCAGACAGCCTTGATAGACTTTATTCTTTGGACATAACCATCTCTTAAATTAAGATATTGTAGCTTACACTTCAAAGGTCTATGGTTTAATTGATTAAATATGAATGCTGTGAGTTTCAAAGTGAGGTGCTTTGTTTACTGTACTTACCTGGGAAATAGCTCTATAGATCTCTTTTTAACCATATCTGTATCAGGGCATGTCTCAGTGTCATTTTCTAATTTGCGTGCCTAGGCATTAGTCACTGTCCTTAATGTGAACCAGTGGCGCTGTACCCTAACACACACTGGACAGGCTGAGTAGGCTCATTTCTTGTCTTGTACATTTTTGTGTATTTTAGTTTAATTTCAACCCAGACCATATATACACTGATGGCTAGGTAATATTCACTGATCTATCACAGAACGCTTCTGGCAAACCAGCATTAGATTTGAGAGAGCAAATGGGGCTGTTGTGTTATTGGTTGATAACACTGCATTCTCGGCAGGGCAACAACAGCAATATAAACAGTCATTGTCAGGAAAGAGAAGCGTAAATCAAATTTATGTCAGGAAGCTTTACATTGAAAGGGATCGTGTTGTGCCCACTGAATTTTGTTTATTAACCCTCAGAAAAGTTTTGTGCCAGTACCAAAGCGCAGTGATGGTAGGACACATTATCAGATGGTAATGTATCATGTTACATAAAGCATGATTATTATGATATTTATGGTAGGCTGCTCTGGAATGTCCAAAACATCATTGGTAATGTCATAATGCGTCTGCTATTAGGAAAATCTATTATTGTAAAAGTACATTTTCTTTTTAAAAATGTTATGAAAAGTTAACATAAAATGTTTATTATGTAAGTAAAGCATAAATGTCTAAAAGCTAAAGCCTGCTTCATCACAGTAACAAAGTATATGTAAGCAAAAAAATTGAAAACAATTTAAATAAATCAGTCGTATTATGAGAGATTTATGCTACGGCAAGATGTGTGGAAAACTTGACCCTGTGACTGCGACCCATTCAATATCTGTATTTAAAATCCACTTAAAAAATACATTAAAATAGCAGAGAAATCAAAGAATTTATCTGTAATCAGCTTAGTACTGTTCTTAAACTGGTTTGTGCCACAAGAGGGCATACTAAAAATAACACACAAGAGAAAATGATTCCTTCAATTACTCATTTAGTGCCCATCTCATGTGTAATTATGAAACAGAAAATAATAGTAGGGCTAATTTGGAAAACATTAGTTTAATGACTGAGGTAAGCACAGTGTGGATTTACACTGCTGTGTAATTTCTTATCAGCATTTCCTTTTTTGCTGTATTCACATTTACATTGTGGTCAAACAGAGGGCTTGGGCCTCACAAAAGTATGCTCTTTCTCTGTAGCTCAAGCCACAGCAGTTTCTCTTTCTCAAATCTGCCAACAGAGATAGAATGTTAGTTTTGTTAAAGATATGATCATTTCCTTTATCCTCATGTCAAAGTATAACCATATAATTTAGAATAGTTTTGGATTCTTCAAGAACACAGCATACATTTTTAAATGTTAAAGTTTTGAAGTCTTTCCTGTGTCTTAGTGTGCAGTGGAGAGCTTTTCAGTCCTTTGTGGTCTCTGCTTAAAATGGCTGAGGCGACATGTTTTCCTGCCATTTGTAAGAGTTTTGTATGCATGAATTGCTTTCTTTGCAGTATTTTTAAATTACGGTATGTTAAAATTTAAAATAACCACAGACAAGAAGACGCTGTGCCATATCTTTTAGTGAATGAAATATCAGCTTTGTCTATTGTCTCATCTAAAATCAGTCAATCTTTTTAACAAATGCATTTCACTACTGCTTTTTTCACTTTCTGTACCTGTGAACCTCTCTGCCATGGAGCTCTTAGATTGGTATTTGACATATTCCACTTTGACTTTAGGTGTTTAGCTTGCCCTGCAATAATTTATATTAATTACAAATGAATGAATGAATGAAATTCACAAAAATGCTTTCATTTACATTGTCATAGTTTAAATGTAATAATATATTAGGTGGTTATATTGCATATATGTTAATTTAGTTTTAATACAACTTTTTTACAATCATTTTATAAGGGCACCTTAAAATCAAAATGGACATTTCTTATTATTTTACAGATTGTTGTATTTACTGTAAATTATTCATCATTGCACATAACTTTTTTAAGTGCCTTTGTGTTTGAAGTGTTTGCAATAACATATGTTCTCTGATGACATGGTGTGAGGATTGGCGCATGTTACATTTGTTACATTGTCTTTCACTGTAACATGGATCCGTCACGTGTGCCAACACGTTTCACCCGGGCTGCATGAAAAACGCTGGTTTCTTATAATGTTCTGTTAACATAAACGGTGATGACAATTTGAGGGAAGCAAAGCAAGTGTGAAGATCTGTGTGGTGCGAGACGACAGGAAACCATATTCGTGACACTTGTTTCCTCTTTTTCCACTGATGTGTCACAGTCGCTTGCTTCAGAGCAACTGTATCAGGTTTAGGCACTCTCAGTGAAACCTGTGTTAACTTAGAGATGAGAAGGAAAGCAAAAGGATTGATCTGTTTAAGGATGGTAGACTTATGGTGCCAAAAGTGGAACCTTCTACTATTGTTTTGTCTCATTGGACTCCTGCAGTGGGGTAAGACTGAACTGATTCACAAATATAAACCTTGAGGTATTTTCTTTTAAGAGATATAAGTTCTTGGACACTGCTGATTTTTATCAACCTCATGTTGACTCAAATGCAATGTGAAAGGCAAAAGGCTTGGAAATTTTCAAGCAGAACTTTTCCATACCATGAATGTGGATGGTGATTACTTTGTTTAGGCTTCATAAGTTGCAAAGTAAAACATACAACATACAAGTGGTTTATATAGCTAGTGAAATATAGCTTTTGAAGCTTTGTGACACTTAAAAATGCACTTAAATCTTATTTGCATTTCCACATATTAAACCTTGCTCTGTCATGACATGGTAAGAGGGAACTGATACTGTCACGCAAATATAATTTGGATTCACAAGACTTGGAATATAGCACATATAGTGCAGGAGTCGTATTTCAATTTTTTTATATGTTTTTGTGGTTGATCTCTCCAGTTCTCATTCACTTTGTTGTATTGAAAAAAAGAAGTGTAACTTAAAAAAAAAAGTTAAGTTATATATGTTTTGTACTTTAGGGTGAGTAAATGATGACAGTATGTTTTTCCTGTCTAATTTCTCTCTGTCCACACAGACCTGTGCAGCGGTCAGCGTCTGGTCCAGATCCAGGAAGGTCCTCTGTATAGAGTAAAAGGATATCCCATCTTCATATCCTGTAATGTTAGTGGGTTTAAAGGCTCACCACTGCAGGATTTTCAATTCATTCTTAAGAAAGGAAATATCGATATAAATATGATCAGCACTTTTGACACAGACTTTCCCTACAGAATGTACTCTGATAGGGTAACAAATAAAGATATTGAGATTCAAAGGTTGTCAGGATCTTCAGTTCTCTTGAGGATCAATGATTTGATGGAGGAGGATGCCGGGGATTTGTTTTGTGAGACGCCAAACACAGATGGCAGTTACTTTGGAAGTTATGCTGCCGAAACAAAGCTTAATGGTAAGATATATTTACCTGAGTGTTTTCATAATTAATCACAGCATTTTGAAAGAAATTTATTTAGACATATATAATACATATATACAGGGGTTGGACAATGAAACTGAAACGCTGAAACCACAATAATTCTTTAGTATGGTGTAGGGCCTCCCTTTGTAGCCAATACAGCATCAGTTCATCTTGGGAATGGCAGATACAGGTCCTGCACAGTGACCAGAAGGATTTTGAGTCATTCTTCTTGCAGAATAGTGGCCAGATTACTACATGATGCTGGAGGCGGAAAATGTTTCCTGACTCGCTCCTCCAAAACACCCCAAAGTGGCTCAATAATATTTAGATCTGGGGACAGTGCAGGCCAGGGAGATGTTCAACTTCACTTTCATGCAAAACTGTGCTATGACTCTGCTAATAAACTATGTATATATATATATATATATATATATATATATATATATATATATATATATATATATATATATATATATATATATATATATACACAATTTTTTCAACCATCAGTCACAGTGTTGTTTGAATGTTGGTACTGCCAAAATGCATTTTTATCAACCATTAGTTGTTACTGTTTTCAATGACAAAAGAACTAAAGACTGTTTTATCCACAGTGATTGCAGACACCCTGGAGGCATCATACTCTGGCTCTCCTTCTCAGAGCTTGTCTGAAGGTGATCCTCTTCAGCTTGAGTGTCAGGTCTTCAGCCAGACTTTTCAACATACTCATCTGTCGGTCACCTGGTTTCTCCATGGTGAAGAAGATGAAAACCCCCAGCCAGTCATTACTCTGGACAAAGATCTGACTGTAAAGCCAGGAGCTGGATTTGAGGATCGCTATGGTTCTGATCTTATCAGCATGGATAAGGTGGAAGACACAACCTACAGACTGAAGATGTCTCAAGTACAGCAGTCAGACCAAGGCAAGTTCTTCTGCAAAGCCATTGAGTGGATCCAAGACCCAGACCGCTCCTGGACACAGATTGCCTACAAAACCACCCCAGCATGCGACGTGGAGATCAAATTACTTGGTGAGACTTATAGTCTGTTATTTTAAACAAGAGGGTCTTAACTGATTTTTAGATTTTACACTTGATGACTCAACACAGTTCAGTGTACAAAAAAGCACTTAGAAGCAAACATTGATATTTATATTAATTTATCTCTACATTTTTCTAAATATCATGCTATCTGCCATCCTTGCACCTATATTAAATGCACTCTGGGTCATATTTTCTATAGTATGTACAAATTTTTGTGGGGTATGAAAGCCACACAGACTAACCGTGTTAACATTTCTAATTTTTTGTTCTTGTGTCTCATAAGTGGCCCCTGATGTGGGCTCGTTCAGTGTAAATCTGAAGGTTTCAAAGGGGCCATTAAAGGAGGGAGATACACTAGACATCCGTTGCAGTGTGAATGCACAAAACCTTCCTGGTCATTTCTTCTCTGTGACTTGGCTGAAGAACCAGCAGAAAGTGGCCCAGATTGGATCTTCTGGGGTGCTCACGGTCTCTGACAGTTACAAAGAGAGAGAGAATGCAGCAGAGATGAAAGCAGTGAAAACCAGCCAGATGGACTATCTGCTGACCATCCGTTCGGCTCGGACTGAGGACCAGGGACAATACCAGTGTGAAGTATGGCAGGGAAAACATGAATGAAGATGGCATCTTCACAAAAATACAAAAAAAAATGTCCAGTCCAGAGACTGTGAGCATCACAGCTAAAGGTAATTAGGGATACAGTTAGGGATACAGTTGCTCCAATGCTATCATTGTGCTTTAAAGTTATGTATGGAGAAGATAACAGAGTTACAATATTGCTAAACTTAATTATGAGTGACAATAACAGTGATCATTGCCTTGAAATAATAGCCATTGGTTTGCATTCTTTGCTGTAAATATCTAATCATAGTTTTCATAACAAAAATGCTTGCATTGAGACACAGACATTGCCAGTTTTTTCTGTCTTTTCCTGTCAGAGAGTGATCTGGCGGTGTTGATGGTGATGAATGACATGGTGACTGAGGGAGATGCACTACGGGTCACCTGCTCAGTGACGGGGTTCAAAGGTCCTTTATCAGTGTCATGGCAACACAAGAAAGACTCCGGGGTTTCCTTCAGTGATGTCATTAGTCTGACCCATGAGGGAGTGATGAAAGATGTTGGGGCAAGATATCAGAGAAGAAATATCCAAACACTTCATTCTCCAGCTGGAAACTTTACTCTGGAGATTGGTGCAGCTGCAACATCTGACAGCGGCGAATATAAGTGCATTGTGTCTGAATGGACAGTACAGAGCAATGGAGAGATGAAGAAAGCCAACACTCAATCTCAGGAAAAAGCCATTCCAGTGAATTCTGTTGGTAAGATTACAATATAATCACAAATTATTCTCATTATCAGAGAAAACTGTCAAGACGTTCAACCAAGATGTTTTTGCCATTACTTTGCTCAAATTACTTGTTACTGATACTGAATTTAAATAATCACTGAATATGTTTCTTTTCAGAATCTCTAATGAGGATGAGCTTAAAAAGTCGTACAACAAATGTGCCAATAGATTCTCCAGTAGAGCTGCTATGCACAATCAGAGGGCCTAAGGCGTCTTTGGCTATACGCTGGATGTTTCAGCCTCACAATTCAACTGTTCAAACAAACGTTTTATCCATACGCCACACTGGAGAAATGACCTGGACAGCAGATCAGAGAAACTATCAGCTGTCTATTCAAGCTCAGCCGACAGAGACTCGTTTTATTCTCATGATTCCAAGAGTCAGCAAGAAACAAGAAGGACAGTACCAGTGTCAAGTTGATGTCTATCAAAATGAGGTTCAGAAAGCAGAGAAAATCTCCAACTCGTTAGCTGTGACTGTACAAAAACCAGGTAAATACAGCTATTTATTAAACAAAATGTATATAAGGTTCAATCTGCATCAAACATTTGGACATACTCTCATGTAATTTTATATGTTCAAGTTACAGCATAAAACTGCAGCATACTTCCTTCAACACAGCTTAAAAGAATCCCAGGATGCACTTTCTGAAACTGGTTGCATACATTTCCAGAGTTAGACTCTGAAGAAGCTAAGATATAAAAGAGTTTGGACTCACATTACATAAAAATTGCACCTCCAAGCTTTTACACTGTAACTGCATAAAATTACACATATAATCAGAATTTTAACCTAATCCTACTCATATCCCATTCTGGTCATATTTAATTTGAAATGTTACAGTGCAATTAGACAAATATGTATTGTATAATATTAATTAACAATATTTTACCCATATTAAGCCATTTGATTGGTATGAAGGGACCTGAAGGGCAAAACATCCACAGAACTGCAGCATAGGCTTGTTATCATTACATACGGCTCTCGTGACCCATATATAGCACCAGTCAGTTTTTAGACACAACAAAAGAAGAGACGTTCTAAAGCACATGAGATAAAAACTGTTTAAATTCAGTATAGATGAGCTTAAAATATGAAGACAACACAAAAAAATTGCACATTAAGCATCATGGCTTTCTATGAGAACATCCTTAACCTGAAACATTTGTGTGTTGCATAACTAATCTATTTCCCTGTGGTATTTAGTACGTGGCATGTACAAATCTTGTACAAAAAATATATAACATATTGAGATATACTGTATGTATAAGATATATTATATAATTGTGAATTGCTTAACATTACTTAATTTCGATATATTTGTGCTATATGTTTACTATTATGTTAAACTGTAGAAGAATATTCTTTCTGAATTTTTTACTGTGAACTGTGTAAAGCATTTAGATGATTGTAAATTCAGCATGTGATCTCTCTTTTCTCCTTACTTTGTAATGTTTAACATCAGTCAGCAAGATGAGACTGAACCCACCCACCCCTCATCTGGAAACCACTGTCAACACTGATGCAAAGCTTGAATGTTCAGTCACGAAGACAACCACAAATACCTCTCGTTTCACAATAACATGGATTTTGGGTCCCAGATGCTCTTAACTATGGACTTAGATGCTGTTGTCAAGTTTGGCCCTGCAGCTGGCCTAGAGATGGACCAGAGGATCCGTATGGACATAAGAGAGAAACAGAGCTTCCAGCTGAATATACAACAGACCAGAACATCTGACAGTGGGAAATATGATTGTGAGGTGGAAGAGTGGCTTCAGGATCCTGTTGGTGACTGGTATTCCCTGAAGAAAATGTCTGTTTCCACAGAGCTGGTTGTCAAACAGGAAGGTAAAACGTTTAATTTACTGAAAATATATAGTTAGAGGTTGATTGAGAGTCTAGTCTAAAAAATATGTCAAGTTCCTAGAAAAGTACTTTATGATTTTAATAGTGTTTCAAGTATTTTAACATCTTCACTGCAGTTTTCTAAGAAATAACAATAAAGAAGATTTTTTAATTATATATTTTATTTACGACCAAATTGAGATTCGCCATCACAAGAAAGCATACGTTTTACAAGGTGGTAATTTTGTGCAGATGTACAATTTAATTTGTATGGAAACATTTAAGTTTTAGAAATAAAAAGGATGAAAGTCCACTCCTAACGACATCTGTACACCTAGCCATCAGTGGGGCATCAGCATATTGTATGAAAACGTACACTTTTGACTTGAAAATTGGTTGAATTCAGGACAGACAGCACTAAAATATTAAAATGAAATAAATAATTGCATGTATGGATTTCTGTGTATTTTTGAAATAAAAAACAACAACAACATAAGGATCAATTTACTGATGCTGTACTTGTTGTCTTTTTGGTTTTAGCCAGTGATTTCAAAATGAATAAAGCTAGCACTCAGCTGACGGTTGAAGAGGAAAGCAGCTAAAATTGAAATGCTCAGTGGATGGTATTGTGTCTGATTCCACCTTTCGTTACTCCCTTAACTGGGTGTTTGACCGATATCAGTCCTCCAGTGTGCCACTTCTGACATATAGCCATGATGGCCGTCTGAACTACAACAGTTATGATTCAGAGCTTGAGAGACGACTCCACTTCTTCACCCCAGAATTAGGAATCTTTTACTTGAATATCCATAGAGCTATAGAGGAAGACACGGGGCGCTACTACTGCCAAGTTCAACAGTACCAGCTGGATTGTAAAGGCAAATGGTCACTTAAGGCAAGTGACAAGTCAGGTTTTACCAGTGTTACTGTTCAGCTTACAGGTGAGTATACTGTAGATGATTACTAATTAATTATGAAAATTGAGAAAATCATTAATGCAGTTTTTTTCTATAAAATTAGAGAGCAAACTGCTTGTTCACAAGGAAGAAAAAAGCCTGAAAGCCATTCTTCATGCGGGGTTTACCATTGACTGTGTCATTGAATCACGGTCCAGTGATGCATCTTTGTTTGAGGTGACTTGGTCCAAGGCTCAGAGAGGTGAACCACCTGTCATCATTTTCAATGCCAGCCGTGATGGTACCTTACAAAGTACAATCAATGATAAAGATCTGGTGTTTGGACACCCAAAAGCCATGCACTATAAGCTGACAGTGCCAAACGTCAACCCCACTGATACTGGCCTGTACCACTGTCAGGTTGTTGAATGGATTCAGACAGCTGCAAACAAGTGGAGAAGGTTAGGTGAAGACAAGTCTGGGGTTTTATCTGTCCAGGTGGAAACTGAGGAAGGGAAAAAAATGGCAGTTTTGCCATGGTCAAGAATGCCAAGGATCTTGTCATCAAAGAAGGAGAGCAGTTTGATCTTGAGTGCTCTCTGGATGTAGAAAATGAGAACCCTACTTATCAATACAGTCTCAGATGGGTATTTAATAGACCAGAGTCAACTAGCGGGATACCATTATTGTCCTACTCTCATGACGGTCGCCTACAGTACAATACAGAGTACCAGGACAGGTTACGCTTCTCTAGACCTTCTTCTGGTACTTTCCGTCTGGAAAGATTAAACTCTAATATAGCTGATAGTGGAAGCTACCAGTGTAGAGTTGTGCAGTACCAGCTTGATTGTGAAGGCCAGTGGAAACAAATGGCAGAAGACAAATCAGGCTCAACTATAGTCACAGTTCGCAATATCGGTAATACAGCTATTTACATCTTGTCCATGTTTAATCTCTTAAATGCAGTCTAATTATTGACTTTCAAAACCTTGTCATATTGCTTAAGACTATCAACATGTATGTTTTGTTCTTGTTGTTTGATCTTTGAATTTGTATTTAAACAGAAAGTAAACTGCATGTTCAGAAGGAGAACCGAATACTTAACATTACCAAACATCAGGCTGAGTTCACCATTGACTGTGTCATTGACTCACAAACCAGTGACAAGTCTTTCTTTGAGGTCACCTGGTTCAAAGTTCAGGAGAAAGAAGAACCAGTCACCATGTTCACTGCCAAGCATGATGGGACTTTACACACTGCAATTAGTGAAAAAATCTTCTGTTTGGACGACCACTAGCCACACACTATAAACTGACTGTACCACAGATCAGCCCCACTGATATGGGGAAATACTACTGTCAGGTTGAGGAGTGGCTTCTTCTAACTGATAACACCTGGATGAAATTGGGTTCTGATAAATCTGGAGAGCTCTCCATCTATGTTCAGACTGAAGGTAAATATCCAGAATGTGGTATGTTTTTAGAGAACCCCTGCTGTAAGCAATTAGCAAATTTTCAGTGGGGTTTAGTTACCAAATTATTCTGTCTAATCAGACCAACCAGTCAGATTTTAGGGTAAGGTTTAAGACCAATGTGGGGATATGGTTTTCTCCATACTGGTCTCTTTTTTCTTGATTGTGAATGCCAGTGGAAAAAAATGACAGAAAACAATCGGGCTCAAATATAGTCACAGTTCACAGCATCAGTAATACAATCATTTACATCTTGTCTATGTTTAATCTTTTAGTGCAGTCAAACTATTAAAGTTTTTTAAAACCCTTTCATATTGCTTAAGACTATCAACATAGAATATTCTTTAGGGCTGTCCGTACGTCAGCCACTTGTTTAATACATCATCAGCTTAACTTCCCTCTGAATTTAGAGGTAGGTTGTGGCAAGGGTTTGGGTTCAGGTTTTTAGATATCTGTTTGTGTAGACACTGAGAAAAGGCAAGCTTTACCATGGTCAGGAACGCAAAGGATCTTGTCATCAAAGAAGGAGAGCAGTTTGATCTTGAGTGCTCTCTGCATGTAGGAAAAGAGGACCCTACTGATAAATAGTCTCAGATGGGTATTTAATAGACCAGAGTCAACTAGTGAGATACCATTATTGTCCTACTCTCATAACAGTCATCTATAGTGCAAAAACTATTTACCTTTTTTTATAAAATCGGTTCATCACAATGTTGTTCCAAGGTCAACAAAGATGTTGATCCAGGAACATACAGAACTCAGCAGAATCAGGTTCTGCAGAAGCTACGAGTGTAGAGTTGAGCAGTACCAGCTTGATTGTGAAGGCCAGTGGAAACAACTGGCAGAAGACCAATCAGACTCAACTATAGTCACCGTTCACAGCATTGTTATTACTATCATTTATATTTTGTCCATGTTTAATCTCTTTTTGCAGTCAAACCAATAACTTTTTTTTTAAATGCTGTCATATTGCTTAAGACTATCAAAATAGAATATTCCTCAAGGTTGTCAGTATGTTTTGTTCTTGTTGTTTAATCTTTGAATTTGTGTTAAATTTAAACAGAAAGTAAACTGCATGTTCAGAAGGAGAACCGAATACTCAACATTACCAAACATCAGGCTGAGTTCACCATTGACTGTGTCATTGACTCACAAACCAGTGATAAGTCTTTCTTTGAGGTCACCTGGTTCAAAGTTCAGGAGAAAAAAGGACCAGTCACCATGTTCACCGCCAAGCATGATGGGACTTTACACACTGCAATTAGTGAAAAAAATCTTCTGTTTAGACGACCACTAGCCACACAATATAACCTGACTGTGCCACAGATCAGCCCCTCTGATATGGGGAAATACTACTGTCAGGTTGAGGAGTGGCTTCTAACTGATAACACCTGGATGAAATTAGGTTCTGATAGATCTGGAGAGCTCTCCATCTATGTTCAGACTGAAGGTAAATATCCAGAATGTGGAATGTTTTTAGAGAACCCCTGCTGTAAGCAATTTGATAATTACCACTGGGCTTTAGTCATCAAATTATTCTGTTTAATCAGACCAGTCAGATTTTAGGTCAAGGTTTAAGACTAATGTCAGAGTTAGGGTCTTCAGGGCACTTATTTCTGACTCAGTAAGCTCGAAGTAGGTCTTATAACTAGAGACTTATATCTGTTAACATTCTCTTTCAACTCAATGCTAGTTTCTTGGCAAACACAAGATCCCCAGAACTACATACATATTTTTAGAACTGCACTTCAGTTGTGAATGACACTTGTGTATATACAAATGAATATTTTTCAGCTTCTATCTAACATTTAATTTGTCTTCTCAGGTCTTTCTGAAAAAACAACAGACCCGTTGGTGCCGGCACTGTGGGTTACTATTCCTCTGATTTGCTTTCTTGTATTGGTCATAGTATTGTTGTTGAAAAGGGATCAAAAGAGGAATTCTGAACTAAAGAAGAAGAAAGACTGTCTATGGGCTGAAAATAACCCCCTCAGTCCCATGCTTGAGGTGGAAGAGGATTGCTCCTAGTCTGTCGGTACACATATCTAGCTTATTTAACAAAGTTAACTTACCCCTAAATTTAAGGATAATTCTGACCAGACTGTCATTTGATTTGTATTGCTTTAACTATATTTATTATAAGAGGCTAGATAAGTACAGTATTTAAACCAGTGGTTCTAAGCTGGTTTCTATTAGGCCTTGATATCAAGTGGTGACCAAACGCAAAATCTTACCAAACTAAACAAGCATGTCCGTTTTTATGACCATGACAGATTTAATGAGCTCGTCTTTGAAGTTTGAGTTAGGATTCATACTCAACATGTTTCATGCCTCCTATAAGTTGCATTTTATCTCGCTTAGTTTTGTTCTTGGGTTTTTAGGGGATGAAAATGTCATGCAACCTGCCTAATGTTAATTTAAGCGAAAAAAAAAAAAAAATTAGTTGTTTTTGTTTATATATTGATATAAGGTTGTTTTCACCCTGCTGTCCATTGTCCTATCAGAACAAAACTATAACATATTTTTCTTTTGGTTTTTTGCAGTTGGAATTGCATATTATTATAGTTCACATTTGAAGTTGTGCTGTATACATGGCTCTAAACAAATGAAGTTATAGTTAAGATGATTCTGTATATTTTCAATTGTATGCAGACAAATTTATGACATTTATTTCACTTTTTTCAGTTGCTCACAGGCAGTTCAATAGCAAATGCGGTCACTGAGTCAGATCACCACACATGCTGTTTAGACATTTCCATGATAGACAGGAAGTCAAGATGTTGTGAGCAGATCTGCTTAACAATTGCATTTCTGTGGTTGTGGTTTTTTTGCTCAAGTATGTTGGGCTGATCTCACGAGGAAGGCACAGATGAAATCGCTTTCTTCGCCAAAAATAAAAAATAAAATAAATAAAAAAATACATGAGTGAAGCCACTAAAATGCATATGCTTTATAAAGCCAGCATGCTGTCACTTTTTATAATTATGGTTACTCTGTACAGAAAAAAATATTTTATGGGTTGTGATACAAAAAAGAAAACTGTAATTTTTAAAGGCGCTGTATGTAGGATTGACACCACGTGGTTGAAATAGTTATTGCAGTCCACATTCAAAATATAGCTTCACGTTTGGAACCCATCTTACTCAGATGTTTTAAGCGTAAAATGTGTTTTTAAAAATATATTTCATAATTTGAAAACAGTATTTTTGGTCATTTTCATATCAATACACTTAAGTTTTAACCTTATACGCAAGCAATAATCTAATTTAAAAGAACAAGAAACAAAAGTTTGTGTTCCAAAGCATTCAATATTACTACAGTTAAAGTGAAGAAGAGCTATGCTCAAAAATGGACAATAGACAATACATTGATTATAATTACAGCACAACAACATTGTCAAGCAAAAACATAGCACATTAATTTCACAGAATAAATAATAGTAATAACATTAATGTATATATATATATATATATATATATATATATATATATATATATATATATATATATATAGTACCAGGTAGCGTAGTGTATTTTATATAATAATATCATAAATTAACACTTTTGTTGAAATTAAATCAATTAATAAACGAAAGAATGGAATTAATCACTTTTTTTCTCATAGGCCTAGATAAATCCTATTTATTTTATAATATTTTATTTTTTGTTAAAGCCTATTACTTATCACTACCCAAATAATGTTTCAATATCTATTTGCATTCATATGTCCTATGTGCGTCATCCGCATGTTATTAGCTATTATAGCCACAAACACATTTCTCAAATACACATATATATTTTTGCTAAATTAATTATATAATACTTATATATTTTGTTGAAAAAGGAACTCTGTGCAGAGACACTATATTATTAGCCGTTATTAACCTTATTTTCACACAGTTCTATTTAAGACTATTTCTAATTCTATTTAAGTCTTACATCTTGTGTGTATGAAGGTATGGATAAATATCTCTCTCTAGTGGTGAAAAGTGGCCTGCTCTTTGGGGTTTTGGAGTCTCCTAATGATAATGAGTTGAAGTGTTTGTACTAAATCATCTACCCTGGCTTTACTGTTACTGCTGTATGCTGAGAAACTTCAAAGCATTGAATAAATGAGTGAATTTAAATCATTTTCAAACAATTTAAACTGTTTGTAACTATGTTGTATTAACTGGAAAGAATCAACTCAAAAGAGTGATTCATTTTGTATTGTGTGCATTTGTCGGTAGTGTGACCCGAATCATGATGATGTCCTGTTCTCTTGTATTAAAGAGGCCATTTTTGCCCCAAGAGCCCCAAATAGTTGTCTAACACCCTTCAGTTCTGTTCATCACCCATCACTCAGCGCCATCTAGTATTGATATCAAGCAATTACATTATTACAGCCTATAAGATACAGTTACTCAGTTAAAGAATCAGGCGAGGCCCTTGAAATAAACTCATTTGTTAACATTTTATTGTATTTCATATAAAGCTGGATGAACATAGCAAGTTATTTTGACTCACTGGAAGTAAGAGGGCAAAATCATCCCCATTTTGTTTTGTTTTCCAAAACTTATACAAAATAACTAAATAAATGTCATGCGTTATACGCTCCCGCCCTAAGGTTGGACAGCATATGTGTGCCTTTGAAAATGAAACATGTCACAGTTCATATGTTTGAGGTCAGTTAGGGTTTTTTGAAAGAAACTAACAATCAACAAGGATGCATTCAATCAGTTAAAAAAACGACAATAAACTTCTACGTGTGCACATAAAATGCACATAGCTGAATATTCATTGTTTAGATACGCTGACCCCCAGGCGGACGTCAGCCGCGGCATACACAATATAAATTTTGCGATAAAACGGAAACGACTGCAGAAATTTATTTTTACAATATTTCACGTTTTTATTTTAAATAAATGTTGCATTAGCAGAATAATCGATCATTGCTCGCTGCATAATACACTGTGGATTATGATAATCCTGCATAAACTGACAAAGCTTCTAGCGTTTATACATCCTCTGTATTCGTCGGTTGCAAGCAGCCGATTGCACACCAGTATTACACCGTATTACATAAACATAAAGTTCAGCAATTGTGCATTACGAAATGGTCTGGCCCCATCTGAACGTGTTTCAACATGTTCTGTGCTGATTTCTGCTGAATAGCTATTACATTCTTAGCAGAACGGACACTTTGTTCCTCCTGATTCTCTTAGATTTTTACATACAGTATGTACAGTACTACGTTTTAGTATTTTTCATGGGATTGTGCAAAACGAAGTAAAGAATCGGTTCCTCCCCACACAAAGTGGAATTTAAACTAACTATGCACTGCCAGCATCTTCAAAGCTGATAAGATACCGTACCATTTTTTTTTTTGACAAAAGAATAATAAAAGAAATTGTGAAAACATGTGCAAAAGCAAGCGCTCGTGGTCAGCTAAGAGCATATGAAAGCATCGTTTATATCACACACAAAAAGACACAAAGCGAACACGAATTCTCACGAGCTTTCCATCGTGCTCCTAATTTTGGCTCTCGTTTTGGAGCGCGTGTTGACTTCGGACGTGGACGCCGATGGAGACGCGGCGGCATGCAGCTCGAACGGGGGGTCGCGGGTATCCTCCTCCTTCGCTTCCTCGTCCTCGCCTCCGTCCGCCTCCGCCTGGTGCCTTTTGCAGTGTTTCTCGAAAGTGGACATCTTCGCGAAGATCTTGTTGCACACCTTGCAGTGGAAGAGCTGCTCTCCGTTTCGCAAGTGCACCTGGAGCTGCAGGTAGGAGGAAGGGGCGAAGGGCCCCGAGCACACGCTGCAGCACAGCATCCCGCCGCCCTGGTGGCTCTTCTCGTGTTGTTTCAGCATGGACACCGACCGGAAGCCCTTGTTGCACGCGGCGCAGACGTACCTGCCCTCTCCCAGCTCCAGAGCCTGATGGTTGAGCAGATGGGCTGAGGTACGGAAGGCCTTGCCGCATTTGTCACACTTAAAAGGGCGCTCACCGGTGTGCAAGCGCAAGTGTATAATGAGTCCGGCCTTTTGCGTGAACGCCCTGTCGCACTGCGTGCACTTAAAGGGTTTTTCGCCGGTGTGGAGCCTTCGGTGGGTTTTCAGGTGCGAGGCGCGCCCGAAGCATTTATTGCAATCCGGGCATTTGAAGGGTTTCTCTCCGGTGTGGATGGTCTTGTGGCGCATCAGCTGCGACGACTGCATGAACATTTTGGAACACACGCTGCATTTGTACTTCCTCTCGCCGGTGTGCGAGCGCAGGTGCAGGGACAGGTGGGACGAAGAGATGAAGGTCTTGGAGCACAGCCGGCAGGTGTGAGGCTTCTCCCCAGCGTGGGTGCGTTTGTGCAGGACCAGACGAGAAGACAGAGTGAAAGACTTGTCGCAGTAGGGACATTTGTAGGGCTTGTCTTCGGCGTGGACCTGCTGGTGCTTGGCGAGCATGGAGATCTGGGGAAACGACTTGTCGCAAAGGCCGCAGGGGTGGGATCGGGGCTTGGAGGAGTGAGACATGTCGGGCGACTCGGAGATGAACGCGCACCCTCAAACCTAATGGCAAAAAAAAAAGGCTTTTCAGTGTTTGTTAAGATCACGACGAACACGAATAAACACGAGCAAAGCAATTATTACACTTTTTAATGTTAACGTTGGCTAATAAAAATTCATTCGTGTTGGCTCGCAGTGCATTAACTAATGTTTACGAACACATTGCGATTTTAATAATGCTTCAGTAGATGCTGAAATGAACAACCGAGATTAATAAATGCTGCAAAAGTATTGTTCGTTTAGTTCATGTTAATGTTGAGTTACCTCTTAAAGTGTTACCGTATTTTGCTTTACATCAAGTAAATCTATTTTAGTCCTTCCGCTTTCAAATTTCGTGTTTTAAGTCAGTGTTACTTGCTCATGAAATTAATTCAATCTCTAAATAAAATAAAACAATACATAATTTCAACATTTATTACACCTATTGGTCATTACAGCATGGGCATCCATCCGAGGAGCTTTATGTGTAAATAAATATAAAAACAATGGAATAATTATTTGCTAATGCACGCCTCTCGGATACATACAGTGCATAATAATGGAAAGGGTGCAATAATATAACTGAGGTTGCCCTCTAATCAGTTATTTTAAGAGCAATATTTAAATTGCAATCATATTATCATAACGCCTGTCATATGCTTCCTGGCATTTAATGTCACAGCTCCCTTAAAAGTGTGTTTTACTGATAATGGCTTAACATCCAGAAATGATGAAACACTAATTTTATTTAATATTTTTTGTATACAGGCTACCTTATAGATATAGGTTGTGTTAAAGAACTTTATATTTTCCAGTAATGCAAATGCTTGGCCAGTCTTATTTATTTCATATTTGTGTCGTCTACAGTAAAATCACTCGCGTTAATTATACGTAACGGTATATTACGTGCATGTCCGCGTTCATCCAGCAAAAGAGATGAACGCAAACATGCACTTAATATAATCTCACGTCGACATCTCACTAAACACTCTATAACTGTATATCGTTGAGAGCAGCGGGTCTGATTTATATTTTGCACATCTCCTTCCTGGAAAGTCGTCTCGAGGGCTGATGCCACTCTCCAAATTATGCCGAAACGAAAGCAAACAATCACAGCCGCGGGTTTTCTCGCGGATATCTGACTGGGCGTGGTGTAGTCGTGTTCAACGTCGCGTGCTTCGCGAGAGGCGAGCAGAATGACGCAGGGATGAATTAAACAGGGGAAACGGATCCGTCCCCTGCGTTCACGCCGATCGTGACCGCGCAACATCAGCAAACGTGCGAACTCACCGCCAGAACCGTTAACATCGTCCCCCGCGATCGACTCGCTCCGGGTATAAACCCCCCACGGATGAGCGCGTTTGATACCGAACGGAGACTTGTGGTCACGCGAGAAGCGCGTGCACGTTTATGCGAAAACCACTCGAACTGACAGCGACGGTGCCGCTGATGCTGTAAACAAAGGGAAATCAGTTTCTGGCGTTCGTGGAAGCCATAGAGTAGCCTAAGCTGCCTGCCATGCTATCAAAATAAAAGTTGTGTAAAGGCAAGAACGTTACTTACAGTTATATTTGCTTATGCGGTCGTAAACGCCTTAAAATGGGCAAAACACGGTTTTCAGGGGGGAAATGGTTTATTGAAGTAAATAAATTAAAATGGAATAATCAAAAGGGTTTCATCCGTGTGTGTGTGTGTGTGTGTTTTTTTTTTACATATTGGCCTATCTAGTACCAGGTATAAAGCCTATAGTTGGCATGTTCTGTATTATTGTTATTATTATTATTATTATTATTATTATTATTATTATTATTATTATTATTAACCTCTCTATTAATATTATTGATATTATTATCACCCTCCTTCGTCATATTGTGCTGCTCAGGTTTACAATTAACTTAAAATCAACATGCTTTTTTTTTTTATCATTAGCCTATTACATAAAATTATTTTTATTTATTTATTTATAAATGCAAGGACTTCATAAAAGGAGCTGAACTTTCACACTGATTAACAATATAAAAGCGCGCAGGATTTTTATTTTCAAGTTGGCTATTCCCGCTTTTTGGTTCGCAGCAGTTAATTTGAGTAAATAACAGATTTTTTTTCCGCCTGAGTGATTCACTGAGCGTGCAGTGAATGGCTAGGTTTCATTTTCGCAAAACAGACTCTTTCCGCGGAACAGAAACCCAGAGCATCAGGGCGCACTGAGAGGCTTTATCTGTCTCATTCAGACCGGTTTGCGCTCATTCCGCTGCAGCCAGCTGAAGCATCATCATAACCACATAACGACCGTTACAGGTAGGAGATATAACCTCAAGTAGAAATGTTGCATGACTTTTTGAAATTATTTATTATAATAATTTTTGCAATGTTATAATATTTAGTGTTGTAATAGTATTAAATCTATCGCAATAACATATTGAGAGTTATTTTATATCGCATCGTTTGAATCACTTTATTAAACTTTGGGCTGATGCAAGGCAAACAATTACAGCATGCTCCGTTTATACTTCCGTTAGTGATGCGTTCCATTTATACAATCATAGATGGCTTGAGTTTCTTTTTATTTTATTTTATTATACTATATACTATACACACACACACACAGAGTGAATGACACAAGGACTGGTAAGGGAGTGTGACAACTGAGCACCAAGCAGGATAATAATGAGGAAGAGGGAGCTTGCTTCTATGTGGAGCCAGGGATTAAACACTTAACAGACAGTGAGTCAGTGCAGGAAACCTCAGGACGCAGGGCTTCCAGGAATAAAGCACAATGAACAAGACGCAAGGTAACAAGGCATGGCACGGCATGGCATGGCAGAGAAAATAATAAATCTAACAAAAGGTGCTACAGAAACAAAACAAATGAAAACTGACGCCAGGAATGTAAATGTAAGATTAAAGCAAATTACAAAAAATAAAGGGATAGTTATATCTGGTCTGATATGAGAGAAAAAATTCTGTTTCTCAGGAAAGTTAACCAGTTAAATGAGTTCGAAAAATATAACCTTTTATTAGAGGTTTTAAAATACAAGGAAGGGAACAAATTAATTGAACTCTAGTTCCGTGAAGAAAGACACGCAGCTAAGCAACTGAACCGGTTCAACCAATTGTTGGCCAACGACTACCGCGAGGGATACGCTGAACACTTACTGATGTTAAATAACCTGTGTGACGGGGTGAGGAACCACACGACAAGGAGAGCTCAGAAAAATGACCCCGGAGGGCGGATTGATTAACAGAAAATGAGAGATACGTGAATAAGTGTCCGGATAAAGTGTGTGGTGCTGGGGTGCTTTCTCTTCCCGAGTGCCGCAGTGGGCCCGTGCCGTGGGGAGTGAGGCTGATCGGTCACACGCTGCTGTCTTAGAAGGGAAACTAGAGATAAGCATTATTCTCAAATCAAGTGCAGACCTCCTCGTGCTGCTTTTAAAGCCCAGTCTTGATGGCCTGCAGCCGGGGAGTGAGGGGTGTGGCCAGGTGCTCCTTGTTAGTTTCCAGGGTGACGTCACACTTGCAATTTCTGTGATGTAAATGATTTTAAGTAGTTTACCGTGCATGCAGACTGGTTTATTCTTTCTATACACTTTAGTTAAGACATGTAGCCGGAACGTATATCTGTGTTTGTTATCAAACCGAACTGAGAACTAGAGATGGAAAATCAGGAAATTGATTTAAGGTCAATTAGCTAACTGGAAGGCTAAAGGAAGAAAAAAAGATATACTAGAACTACAACAGCATCAAATACACAACTAGAACAATAATACTGTAAGTTAAAACGGTAAGAGAAGGAGCACAATAAATAGGGAGCAGACAATCAGACCAGTGAGGATTAAACTAGAAGGGCATGGTAGCAGGAAACAAGGAAGCATGCCAAGAGGTCAACACGAGCACAAGACAAAGAAAGAAACATTTGACACTACTGTCGGGCAGTATTGTTTTAAAGCAAATTATTACTTGAGCAGTTTCACTTTTCTGAAAGCACAGTATACTCTTTTTCTCATGTGACTGACTATAAAGATAGTCAATGGTAACACAGCTAGGGCAGTAACGCAATCAAAGGTTTAACAAACAACCATTATGTAACATTTAACAGTAATGGATCAGAGATGCAATATTAAACGTTTATATGAAAACATTTGAACTGGACTTCCGGTTGATATGGCGGCGTAAACGGCAGCAAAGTTTATAGCTCCCGACAGTAAGACTAACATAACCCCTAAAATTCAAATTCTTAACTCGCATTAGGACTCAGAATGAGTGGGGGTACCAAAACAAAGACGCGTAAAATTCCTAATAACCAAACAAAGGTGAACGAGCAAAACATGATCGACGACGCAGGTACTTCTGGTAAGATGGGGGAAGCTAAGCTAACACACGAGGACGATCAGGCTAATGCACACGTTGGACTTGAAACTTTAAGCAAGCAAATTAATGATTTGAAAACAGAAATGAAGTCAGAATTACGATCATTCACGGAAGAATTCAAGAACAGCATGAAAAAGGAATTCGCTCAGTTTAAACAAGAAATAAACGAAAAACTGACATCGAATGCTAGCGAGATTCAGAAACATCAAGGCAGGTTTACAGAGGTAGAAAAACGCATCGAACAGCTGGAGACCTGGTCCACAGAGGCGAACGCGGCTCTGATAAAAACGCTCCAAAGGAACCGAGAAATGCAAGAGAAACTGACCGACATTGAGTCAAGATCACGTAGAAACAACGTCCGAATCTACGGAATACCGGAGGGTGCAGAAGGTGGAAATTCAGTCACTCAGTTTGTGGATACGTTCCTCAAAAAAGAACTAGGACTTGACATTGATTTCCAAATCCAACGAGCACATAGAGCACTACTTTCAAAACCAAATCCTACTTCGCCACCACGATCTATCATTGTCAATTTCCTTCAGTTCACGGTGAAAGAATCTGTCTTGAAGCTGGCTTGGCAAAAGCGGATAGAAATGCAGGGCCGTCCCATCTCGTTCGACCACGACTATGCAACAGAAATAATGCAAAAACGAAAAAGATACAATGGGATAAAGAAAATATTAAAAGAAGAGAAAATCCGGTTCCAGACACCCTTTACGAAAATACGCATCCATTGGGCTAACGGGACACGGACCTACAACACTCCCGACGAGGCGGAGAAAGATATGATGGACCGCGGGATCATTAAGAGATCCGAGATGGATAAAGACGGTGGAAGCGCAACGGGTCCCAATACCGATCCTATGGAGGAGCGGCTGCAACACTGCATGGCCTGGCGAAACGTCGGCAGCAAAGAATCCGAGAGGAACCTGCGAGTCCGACAGAAACTTCAAGAATACCAACGCATGCCACCGGTATAACAGACAAGAGGTAAAAAGCTGGGCACCTGTTGGTGAGATCTTTAATACTTAACAAGATATAGGACTTCACCTGTACATTGAAACAGTACTTTTGACTGTCTGGGAGAAAATCAACATTTTATTTAATTCTTCTTATTTAATTTCGTTGGACTTTACCTAGAATCTGTGGTAAGTAACATAAGTTACTACACGCAACTAGGGCGGGCCCCCCTTCTCACGGCTATTCCCGCATACCGCCAACGGGACTTACGAGGTGCACAAGCACACTCATTTAAGTTTGTGGTTTTTTTTTGTTTTTTGTTTTTTTTTTTTTATTCTACTTATAGGCCTAAGTTAATATTCGTAGGCTATAGTATTATTCTACTTCAATTCGCACTGTTTAGAAGTTCGTTCGAGAAATGACTTTTTTATTGTGTTCGGAAGTTTTGCAGAGTTCTGGAGGGTATTGTGTTGTTTACGTTTTTCGAGTCAATCTAAAATTTAATGAAGATCATATCACAAAATATAAATGGATTATGTAATCCAATTAAGAGGGGAAAAGTCCTGGCAAAAATTAAAAAAGAAAGGGCACAAGTGGTGTTTCTGCAGGAAACACACCTTTCATAACAAGAACATGAAAAATTTAAAAAACTAGGGTACAGGAATAGTTTTTATAGCTCCTTTGAGAAGGGACATAGAAGAGGAGTGGCAGTCCTAATCCCTAATTTTGTCTGCTTTGAATTCATTAAGGAAATAAGTGACAAGGAGGGAAGATATATTTTAGTAAAGGGCAAAATTGAGAATACATTGGTTACATTGATTAGTGTTTATGCCCCCCCTGAAAGTGATAAAAGGTTTTTCAAGTCCCTGTTTGATTTGGTGGCTCAAGAGACAGAGGGAGTTTTAATTCTAGCAGGGGATCTTAATGTGGTATTAAACTCGAGATTGGATACTACAAGCCACTGTAACAGAAAAAGAAAAATTTCGAAATGTGTTAGGACCCTTATGGAAGATCTTGGACTAATTGACGCTTGGAGAGAGAGTCATCCATTTTCCAGAAACTATACTCACTATTCAGTACCACATAAAGTGCACTCACGAATTGATTATTTCTTGGTTAGTAAAAACGATCAACATAAAGTTAAAGAATGTGAAATTGGGGTAGCTGACTTGTCAGACCATAATATAATTAAATTAAAAATAGACATGAACACCAAAAAAAAAAGAACACATTGTGGAGACTCAACTTAGGAATATTAAATAATAAAGAAATGGTCCAACAAATAAAAAATTATATCAAACTATATATAGAGGAAAATGACACGGGGGATGTTAGTCCTATAATGGTATGGGACGCTGCTAAGGCAGTTATACGAGGTAAGATATTAGCACTGACTGCAGCTTGCAAAAAAGCTAGATCAATAACATATGATAACCTGGTTAAAGAATTACAAGCTTTAGAGAATAGACATAAGACTAAACAAGATCTAGACATACATAGACAAATGAAAGAAATAAAGCTAAAAATAAATGACATTTTGAAGAGTGAGTTAGAGAAGAAACTGAGATACACAAAGCAAACTTTTTATGAGTCTGGACCGAAAAGCACACGGATATTAGCTAGACGATTAAAAAAACAGCAGGCATTAAATACTACAAAATTCAGGACCCTAAAACAAAACAATTAATATACGAACCAGAAAAGATAGAAACGATTTTTGAGAATTACTATAAATCATTATACTCTCAACCCCCAGCTGTAAATAGAGAAAGGATAAAAACATTTCTAGATTCCCTAGACCTACCTACAATTGGCACAATTCAAAATGAACTACTCACTGCACCAATCACAATGGAAGAATTAGATAAAACAATAACTGGATTAAAAAACAATAAATCGCCAGGTAGCGACGGCCTTCCATCTGAATGGTATAAGATTTTTGGGGAGGACTTAAAACAGATTCTATTAAAATCATTTAACGAAACTCTTAAAGAAGGCAAGCTTCCCCCCTCATGGAGGGAAGCTATCATAACAGTGATACCAAAGGAGGGTAAAAATAAAGAATTATGTGGCTCATACAGACCCATCTCGATTCTAAATGTTGATTATAAAATATTCACTTCAATTATCTGTAAAAGGATCGAAATATTTTTACCCGATCTAATTGAGGAGGACCAGACTGGTTTTATCAAAGGCAGGCAGACACATGATAACATTAGGAGAACATTACATGTCATGGAAAAAATTATGCAGAAACGTGAATGTGCAGCTATCCTGAGCCTTGATGCAGAAAAGGCGTTTGATAGTGTCAATTGGGCCTTTCTTTACCAGGTACTTGAACGATTTGGTTTCAGTGAAAATTCATTACAGTGTATCAGAACAATCTATTTAAATCCAAGAGCTAGAATTAAAGTGAACGGAAATTTAACAGCCACCTTTAATCTATATAGGAGTGCGAGACAGGGCTGTTGTTTGAGCCCTACTCTTTTTGCTCTCTACATCGAGCCCTTAGCCCAAGCAGTTAGGCAAAGCGAAGACTTAAATGGGATTACAATTGGAGAAGAAAATCATGTAATTGGGTTATTTGCTGATGATGTAATTATATATCTTAGGGAACCTGAGACTGCCCTCCATATACTTATGAACCTACTGTTAGAATATGGTGAATTGTCTGGGTATAAAATAAATGTATCAAAAACCCAGATATTAACATTTAATTTCTCCCCTTCACAAATAATCAGACAAAACTACAACGTAAAATGGGATGCAAAATTTATTAGATATCTAGGGGTAATTCTGACCAAAGAATATTCAGAACTTTACTGTAAAAACTATAATATCATTAATAAAAACATTCAAAGAGACATCGAGAGATGGTCAACGCTGCCAATGGAATTTAGTTCAAGAATAGAGATTGTAAAAATGAACATTGTCCCGAGATTACTGTATCTTTTCCAGGCTCTTCCAGTAATGATTCCTAAAAATCAATTTAGGGCTTGGGACAAGACAATTTCGAGATTTATCTGGGAAGGTAAAAAGCCTCGAATAAAATATACAACATTGCAGCTAGGAAAAGACAAAGGAGGGCTAGCACTGCCAAATCTACAGGAATATTTTTATGCAGCTCAAATTAGGCCATGTGTTTGTTGGTGTAACCCAAGTTATATATCTAAATGGAAAAACATAGAATGTATAAATCAAAGTTTGCCTATACAGTGCCTTTTAGGAGATAAAGAAAAATTCTTGACTTCCAAAAAAAACTTAAATGCAATAATGCTCACCACACTTGAGGTATGGTTTAAATTAGTTGAACAGTATAACCTTCAAAGTCAGATTATTTTGTTAAAATGGGTGGCATTAGATCATAATTTCAAACCAGGGCTTCTTGATGCCAGCTTCAAGAGATGGGCGAATCAAGGGTTAACGTGACTGTGTACTTTCGTTGCACAAGAACAATTCAAAAGTTTTTCAGAGTTAAAAAAGAATTATAACTTGGATAATAAGGATTTTTATCGATATTTACAAATACGGGACTATTTTGAAAGGCAATATAAAAGAATGAGTCGCACTGAATTGAATAAAATAGTGAAATTGATCATTGATTCCTATACAAACAATAATCTCAAAATAATTTCTAAGTTTTACCAGGCCTTGAGGGAGAATGGAAGGGATACATCCCACTATATTAAGCAGAAATGGGAAAGGGAATTAGGAGAAGAAATCCGAAGTGAAAAATGGTACTCGGCCTGTAAGGTGCAACATACAATTACTCGTTCACGGAGGTGGAAAGAATTTGCATGGAAGAATTTGGTGCGTTTTTTCATTACCCCCAAAATTAAAAGTAAACAAATATCCACACCACAAATATGCTGGCGAATGTGTGGCCAGGTCGATGTTGACCATTTTCATATTTTCTGGAGCTGTGCAAATATATTACCTTTTTGGAACAAAGTTTTGTTGGAGTTTGAAAGGATCTTGGGATATGAAATCCCAAGAGATTTTGTTATAATTTACCTTGGTAATTTTGAAGATGTCGTGTTAAAAGAAGATGTATATCTTGTAAATGTATTAAATGTAGCATGTAAGAAGAGCATTACCAGGCACTGGTATAAACAGGTCACCCCCTCTATCGATGAATGGATAATAATTGTTAAGGAAATATGTGATATGGAAGAATTGACTTTCAATTTGAGACTTAAAAAGGACTTATTTTTAAGATATTGGAAGAAATGGACCGAATACTGTAATATAAACAATTACTGATTGTTCAAAAAGTGAAACAATGTAACCCCTCCAATGTTTTCTTTTCTGTTTGATTTGCTTTTCTATTCTTGATGTCTTGTTTTGTATCGTCTAATTATTTGTTGTAAAAAATGTTTTATAAAAATAAAATAAAAAAAAAAAAAAAAAAAAAAAAAAAAAAAAAAAAGAAAACATTTGAACTGCGATATGAACTCAGTATTTTGTCTTTGGACTATATGTTTTGTGCAATAAAAATAATCTGTTTAAAAATAAAAATACAAATAATATTAAATAATATTTTTTTTTTATTTCGCGCAGCTGGGAATCTAAAGATAAAGTGCAGTCTAAAACATAATATTCTGCAAGGTGCACGTAAACCCGTGAACCGTTCTGTAGCTATTAAAATGTTCCATCAAATTATGCTTTGGAATGTAATTGTTTTTATTAAACAGATTTTTTTAAATCACACAGGAGATTGCAAAAGAAATACAATGAGTTCATCGTCGAGGCAAAAAGAAGAAAAAGAAGTAAGTGGTTTTCACTGAATGTTTTATGTTTAGTACATTTTAATAACTGTTAGTAGCTTTTGTTTTACCATTAATCTTTTTACAAATAATCCCAAGCATACTAAAAATTGTTTTGAGCATTTTGTGATGAACTTTACTTTGTTCAATGTAGAAATAAATTTGGTGCTACGTCGCCACCATTCATCGATTACTTGAAGGAGATTTTGAGAAGGTACCCAGATGGGGGACAAATATTGAAGGTAGGCATCTACTATTGACATCTGCGGATTGAATATAATATGTAAAATAAAGTATTTTGTGCTTTATATACATGTGAAAAGATTCATATTCGTGTGCTGCTTGAACTGAGACACTAGCAATCTGTCACGAGACATTAAAGAGGCATATAACAGAATTTATTGTTTGAATTAAAAAAAACAATGACAAAATGTGAGTGCCACACAAAAGCCGGCAATACCAGTACTTCCTCACAGTGTAAGGGCGACATGGCCTTTTAGGGGCATAGCAACAGTAACTAAGAAGGGCAGGTTTTTGCGAAGGGACGATTCTTATATTGCATCAGTCAATAATAATTATTCCATAAAATATCAGGAGCTGATACAGAACGCAGATGACGCAGGAGCTTCAACTGTGGTGTTTATTCATGACGAGAGACGTTATGGCGCTCACAGCCTGTGGACTGAAGAGCTTGGAAAATATCAAGGTATTTTTGTCGCAAACATTGGGAGCAGATTCAACAGGTTGTCACTACGGACATACCCATCCTTTTTTGTTCATATGTCACAACTATGAAATTTATAACTATGAAAACTTATCCTCTGTTTTGTAAAAGGCTGTGAAGAAGTACTCATAAGTATGGGAGACATGTTTTATTTTTTTATCTGCTAGGAGTTTTACTGCAATCCATTACTCTTCTATGAATGCAAAAGGTCACATTTTGGGTTTTTTGGTTGATAAATTTTGTATAATCTGCCATTTGTAACTTTGATCTGGCAGGACCTGCTCTCTATGCTTTCAATGATGCAGCCTTTACGGAGGAAGACTGGGAGGGGATTCAAAGAGTTGGCAGAAGCATCAAGCAGGATGACCCAACGAAAGTTGGGAGATTTGGGATCGGTTTCAACTCTGTTTATCATATTACAGGTAAAATATGCTACATTAACAAACTGGCTGGTACATATTTGAGTATTACACTGTTTATTCGAAATCATAAAAAAATAGCTTGTTGATAGTTTCAACAACACAAATAATAGCCGCTTTTTCACCATTAAGATGAATGGTTCTCTGTGCATAATCCACGCATTCCACGCCTATCTGAGTCGACTGGTACAGTTATGGTTTTGTTTTCCACTGCCGGGCTTATAATGATCTCTTTGGAATGCAATTCAAATGCGTCGGTCATTGCCATGGTAACACAGATGTTTATTCGTTATGGAGGATAATCAGAAATTTCTGTAAGCCTGTATGCATTATAAGGTTATTCTTAAGGCATTATAATGAATACATAATGCATTATAAATTCCTGTAGAATATTTTGTATCATCTCATGAATATTCATAAGAACTGTTTTAATGTGTTATAATATTTATCTATTTGTGATTCTAGCTTTTAAGAGTATAATGGTTTATAAAACAATATACTCAATCCAACAGTTTACAATGGATATTTCTCATATCTTCCCATTTTACTTACATTTCTTAAAGTGGACTAATACCACTTAAGTAATGATAATAACAATACTATGGTTTTCTCAAACAGCCATAAGATCAGATATCAGATCAGATGAATGTGTTATATGACACATTTGCTTTGAACTTTTTTTAAAACTTTTTGCAGTCTGAAGGTAAATAACTTTCTGAAGGTAAACAATTTATTAAGAACAGTGTTTATATATATAATATATACATTTTTTGTAGTCTTCGTTTTGTTCCATTTTCAATGAAATACTATCCCAGAGTTTTCAAACTAAAACAGGGAATTTTCCAAAGTCTCCCTTTTCGACCTTGAGAACACTGGATTAGTGTAAACGATAGATGTAACCGTAGGGCCTACATTTTTTTTTAATTGTTATCTCTGTACAGATGTCGCGTTGTAGAGTTCTGTCTGTGTGAGAGCAAAGAAAACACTCAGTGTAAATATAATGATGGATATATACCTACTAAACATTGCATATAACTATTGCAGATGTGTACATCATGATATCAATGCTGAAGCAATATATCATGCCCTACTTTTAGTGTCAGACACAGGATTTAGCCCAACACTAGTTATTTTACTTTTACTTATTTTATTATTATTATTTTTACAGACTTGCCATGTGTCTTCAGTTCTGAACACCTAGCCATTTTTGATCCACAAAAGATGATGTTTGGAGAGGATGAAGAAGGGTATCGATGGTCTTTGACAGACGAAGAGGACAGAGAGAGCCTTCTGAACTTAAAAGATCAGTTTCAGCCCTTTCAAAATATTGTCAGTCAAGTCAACAGTTGTACCTGGGAGAAGGTTATCAGTGAGGAGCATTACTTCAACGGAACGCTCTTCCGCTTCCCTCTTCGTAATGAGGCTTCCGAGATCTCAGATAACCTATACGACTCCACAAAAGTTAACCAGCTATTTGACAGTTTCATTGCTGATGCAGACATCAGCCTTCTTTTCCTGAGAAATGTGTCATCTATCACTTTACTGCATATTGACACCAATGGCTTCTGCAACAACAGGCTGAAGGTTTCAGTGTCAAATCACATCATTACTGACCTTTCTCATATCAAGCAGGAATTGCTTGACAGAAAAACATGTTTTAAAACAGTATCACAGATTTCCCAGCAAACAAAAGAAACAAAGTCCCAGTGGCTTGTGACAACTTGCCATCTGAAACAGGGATATATACCAGAGATTGACTCTCTAGCTAATAAGCTGAGCTTCTACCCTCAAGTTGACACAGCATTTCAATTAGATAAAGATAGATCACTTTGCAATGGACGACTAAGTTGCTTTCTGCCACTTCAAATAATGAACCAAACAAAACTGGGCTTCCCATTCACATCAATGCTTGTTTTGGCCTGACGGACAATCGAAGGTTCATCAAGTGGCAAGAAGAAGATCAGAAGAATGATGAGTCTGCGATGTGGAATGAGCTGCTCACAAAAGTGATCCTTCCTCATGTATATCTCATGATGACCCTAGATGCCATTCAGTTATCGGAAAAATCAGCCCTGCCTTCTCCCACTGTGTACAATCTTTGGCCTGACTTGTCGAAGACTGTACATAAAGAGAGATGGCATGAAGTTGCAACAGATACTCTGAAAAGGCTATTTGACTACAAGATCTTTCACCTCGCTGATGATAAGAAAATCTGGGTGTCTGCCTCAAATGCAGTTTTTCCAGAAAACAATATATGTAGTGACACAATGTCTGCAGTGTCAAGATTATTGATTTCTAAAGGAGAGAACCTGGTCACAGTCCCAGAACATGTTTTGAAAGCTGTTACAAAGATCTTTCCTGAAAGCGATACCATGACATGGGTGACTCCATCTTATGTTAGACATGTCCTTCACAAAAGCGAGGCTGAAAATCTTAGTAAAGATGACAAATACACTCTTCTTGAATTTACTCTCAGAGATGAAAAGTACACAGAGCTACAAGGACTTAAGCTTCTGCCTCTCAGTGATGGAACCTTTACTTCCTTTGGCAATGGAGTGCAGAACACTGTTTTGATTGACAATGAGAAGTTTCCAAGGTAAGGTTTGACAAACTCTTTCCTACTTGAATTGAGTGTCTTTATATTGCGTTGCCAAGTAGTAATAGTAGTAATAGTAGTAATAATCTTTATTTTTTTCTTATTTGTTTAGAACATTGCTGCCATTTTGCAAAGAAAGGTTTTTACCAAACGACCTGAGCCATTTTTGCACTTTGCAGTTAAGGAAACTAGCAACAAAGAGTAAGAAAATTGTTTTGTATATCAGGAGTGCTTATAATAATATGAAATAGAAATTTGTAATTAATGTGTGTGTGTGTGTGTGTGTGTGTGTGTGTGTGTGTGTGTGTGTGTGTGTGTGTGTGTTTCAGACATATACAACATAATCAGTTTGGATGCACAGCATGTTGTTACACTCATGAAGAAACACTTACCCATGGACTGGAAACTTACTGAAGGTCATGTGACATGGAAAACAGCAGAAGATCATCATCCACCAAAGAGCTGGCTGGTTGAGTTCTGGAAATTTCTAAGCACTGAATGGAATGACTTAAGCAGCTTTATTGACATGCCTTTAATACCCCTGGAGCCACTGCAGAGTTCAAGCAATTCTGTATTGTTAGCAAGGTTGCAAAGTAAAACAACTTTGATCTTTCAGAGTAGCACAGGGTCCAACTTGTCAGATAATGTTCAAAAAGTGTTAAAAATGGTAGGATGTACAGTCATTAAAAGAGATGAGTGTCTCAGACATCATTACATTGAAAGTTATGTTCTTCCAGCTTCACCAAGAAATGTTCTTCAAGTCTTTGTAAACTCAAACAGAGACCAGGTCATCAAAGGCATTGCCTCTGCTTCATCACATGAAAGAGAAGATTTAAAAGTCTACCTCTCTTCTTTGGATTCTCTCTCAACTGCTGAACAAGACCTACTTTCCATGTTACCTATCTTCAGAATGATGTCTGGGAAACATGTTGCAGTTAAATCAAGACAAGCTGTTGTTTCAACCACCAATCCAGCCATTCCAAATGATCTGCCAATGCCTGACACCATTGTACAGTGTGCAAATGAAGCTGATCGCAGACTTTTGACTCTTCTAAAAATTGAACTCTTGGATGCAGCTAACGTGGCTGTTTATTTGGTTGACTGCATTAAAACAGGCTTTTTTCAAAATGCTGAGGAACAGTCTATAATGACTTGGATACTGAATAATGGTAGCATTCTATTCTCACAAAGTAAACAGCTGCTCATAAAAATGAAAAGTCTCAATTTTATCGAGGCAACACAGGGAGAACGCAAACAGGCCTCAGATGTTTTTGATCCAAGAAACAGGACATTCCAGGACCTTTTTGAAACAGATTTCTTTCCCCCACCTATTTATACAAAGACCCAGGAAATGCTGCAGAGTTTGCAATGCCTTGGCTTAAAGACGAACCAAAAGGAAATATCAACAACAAATATACTCCAAGTCATAAATCATATTGAAAAGCTTTGTGTCTACTCATCGGACAAGGCAGTCCGAAAAGCAAATACTCTTGTTCGAGTACTAAATGAAAATGATTTCCTTTCAAAATTCACCAAGGTGCAGATAGGAGAGTGAAAATCCAGAGTTCTTAAATGGAAAAAATTGTAGAAATCAACAGCGAAGTTTCTATAAGCCATCTGAAGTAAGAGATTCAGTGTATGCTTTAATTGTTGGATATGTAATGCCACTTACCTCTGAGCTAACAAAACATGTCTGCAACCATCTTGGACTTTATGACCCCCCTCCTGCTGAAAAAGTCTTGGAGAACCTCTCTGCACTGAGATCAATGGTCAACCCAAATTCTGATTTTCAGTTTAAAACCAAGCTGCACAGTATCTATAAATTCATGCAGGACAACAAGACAAACTTCAGAGATTTATTGGGCACAAATGGCATTCCCTGGATCTGGAATAAAAGTGAGTTTGTCTGTCCAGAAGATATAGTTTTAACCTATCCACCTGAACTGGATCTAAGCCCTTACGTAAAGAAAGTGCCTGAAGAGTTTTTGCAGTATGAAAGCCTGCTAACACAATTTGGTGTAAGGAAAACAATGTCTGATGAGGAAATTGAAGATATACTTCATGACATAAAACATAGAATTGACTACAGGCGTCCTCCTCATGGAGACTCAACAGAACTTAAAGTGTCCATTGCCATTCTTGATTGGATGCGAAGGAATGAGAAACATTTAAAATACAGCACACCTGTGCCTGTCATGGCAGAAAACCAAAACTTTAATCTGCATTCCTTATCTAAAACAGTCTTCTGTGACATCAGTGCTGAAGGACTAGAAGACCTGAAACAGGACAATGAAGAATTCTATGTCATTCATGTAGAAGTTCTACCCATCACTGCAAGATGGTTGAAAGTCCCATTCTTGAGTACTCGCATCTTAAAACCACAGCTTATACAAGCAGAGCAAGCCTCCTTTGGTATAGAACAATGTGGGCAATCTGAACCAATTACTCAAAGAATTAAGAACATTCTTAAAGAGTATGATGAAGAAAGTGACATTTTCAAAGAACTTCTACAAAATGCTGAGGATGCTGGGGCAAGCACATGTAAATTCCTTCTTGACTTCCGAAAACACAGAGACCCCCCTGAAACCCTCATTGATGATGGAATGGCCCTCTGCAATGGACCGTGTCTTTGGATCTTCAACAATGAACTTTTTTCACAAGAAGACTGGGAAAACATTGTCAAAGTGGGATCAGCATCAAAGGAAAACAAAGCTAAAATGATTGGAAAGTTTGGGCTCGGTTTTAATGCTGTTTACCATGTGAGTGATATTCCCTCAATTTTGAGTGGAAACACCCTTCTCATACTTGATCCAAATGTCACCCATTTGGAAAAACACATACTCAGCAAAGGAAACCCAGGAATTAAACTTGACCCATTCCAGGAACGTTTGTACAAAAGGTTTCCTGGACAGTTTAAATCCTATGAAGGAATTTTTGATTGTGATTTGTCTGTGCAAAACAGCAAGAAATCCTATAATGGCACCTTGATTAAATTACCATTTCGCTCTCTGGAGGAGGCAAAAAAGTCAGAGATAAGTTCAAAGGTATATGATGAAAAACACATTAGGAGTTTTAAAAATCATTTGACTGACAACTCACAAACTTACCTACTATTTCTTAAAGGGGTTACATCTATGTCCCTTCAAATTATACCTGAAAATGCATCAACTCCCCCAAAGAATGATCAGATTCAAACTCCTCTCAATATATCCAGAGAAATCATGGCTTCATTTACTGTCTTGAATGACACATTTCCTCAAGAGATCAAGAGGACCTCCATCAATAATGATATTATACACCACAACATTACTGATGTCAACAGTGCATACATAGTCAAAATAGTTCAAGAGCACTCAGAGAGATCCATCACCCAATACTGGCTTTTGTACTCATGTTTTGGATCACAAGATTCTTTGCAGATTTTCCAGAAAAGAAATGATCAGGATCATGTCTTTTCATATCCAATCGGTGGTATAGCTGTACCTTTGCAAAGAGAGGCAAAAACTAACACATGGTACCCAGATGACAGCCTTTTTGGTCAGGCATTTTGTTTTCTTCCTCTCTCAATTGAGACAGGTCTTCCATTCCATGTAAATGGGACTTTTGCAGTCACATCAAATAGGAAAGGTCTGTGGGAAAAAGGAGTGAAGTCTGAGTGGAACAAAGCTTTACTTAAAGATGCAGTAACCTCTGCTTACATCACAACACTGTTTGAGCTGAAGAAAATGGCCCAAAATGGACATATCCAAAACTACTGCTTCTATTCATTCTGGCCTAACGCAGAGAGAGTAAGCAAAGCATTTCTACCCCTGGTTGAGTCTTTCTACTCAGCAGTTGCACAAAATGCCAGTGGTAAATCTCTGGATCTTTTAAGCAATGGACATAATTGGTGTTCTATGGACAAGGCAAGATTTCTAAATCCAAAAATTAAGAAGAATCATTTAGTTGGGCCCATTGCCATGAAAGTGTTCTTGAGATTGGGAATTTCGTATTCCTGTGTTGTTTCTCTCCCAACATGGGTAAGAGACAATTTCAATTATTGTGGCTTCAAGGAGATGATAAAACAGAAAACAATCGACTGGCCTGAGTTTTACAGCATTATGTTTAAGAACTTGAGTGCTGTGGCCACACATGACAGAAATTTGCTTGTTCTGAATGCCATCGACCTGAATGATTCTGCTGTTGATGACCTACTAAAAAGTTACCCTTGCATTCCAACACAGAAATGTCAGAAGCTTCAATTGATCAAGCGACTTGTAAATCCTTCTGGCAAAGTTGCATGTTTGTATGAACTTGAAGAGGGACGCTTTCTTGAAGGATTTGCAAATGACTTCCTCTCACCAAAAAGGATTCAGAGACTTTTAGATTTGGGAATGCTGAGTGACCACCTCCCTTTAGAAGACATCATAGAAAGAGCAGAGAAGATATCCAGTGTTTGGCAACAGGATAAATCAAAATTTTATAAACGTCTTCAGTGTCTCATGGACTCAGTGAAAGACGCCTCAGATGTGAATTCCCTGCACTGGCACACACTGTCTCAGATACCATTCCTTCCTGCCTTAGCTCCTTTAGATCAGCAAAACAAGAACAAGATCATTCTTCAAAAACCCTCTGAAGTGTACAGGGATGGCTGTCGCAATTTAGTAAGCATGAAAGAATTCACAGTTGACCATTTAAACCTTCAAGTACATGATTTGGTCCTCCAAAAATTGAAAGTACAGACAAATCCACCAGTTGAGACAGTTCTTCAGCAGCTGTTAAAAGCACACCAATACTGCAGTGTATTTGAAAAGTCTGTTCTCTTCAATATTGCTCAGTCTTGCTATGAATATCTCAACAATTACTTGTTGGAACAGAAAGATTCAACTCTAATTATTGGTCATGCAAAATCATTTCCATTCATTTTCATTGAGGATCGTTTTGTAAATGTGAAGGCAGTGGCCAAGAGTGAAGAATTTGAAAAGAAACCATATCTCTATGTGCTTCCAGTCATCTTTTCCAAATTTGAGAGGCTGTGGGACTGCATTGATGTCAAAAAACAATTCACAAAAGAGCAATTTGTTGCAGCACTTGAGGAAATGAAGGCTTTATATGGGTCTTCCCCTCTTTCCATTAAAGACCTCCATAACTGTGTTGCTATACTTGTAAATGGGCTGTACAAAATCAATGAGAAACTTACAAACTGTCTCATACCCGATGAAAGAAGGGTGCTGACATGTTCTAAAGAGCTGAGATTTAATGACAGCCCATGGATGCCTATCTCTGCAGGTGTCATGCTCTCCCATGAGCTGATATCTCGAACTGTGGCCTGTCATTTTGGTGTAATGACAACAAGACACCATACTTTGAAGAATCATTTTGTCAGTGCGTTTTCCCTTCAGGCCAAAGAGTTTGGACAAACTGAGAAACTAACTGTCAGGTTAAAAAATATAATTGATGCATATCCATCTAAAAAAGATATTTTGAAAGAGCTCATTCAAAATGCTGATGATGCAGAGGCTACAGAAATTCACTTTGTGTGGGACAAAAGAAATCATGAGACAAGAAAGACATTTGGAAAGAAATGGGAACTGGTTCAAGGCCCAGCCCTTTGTGTGTACAACAACAAAACATTCTCTGATGCTGATTTGCAGGGTATTCAGCAGCTGGGAGAAGGAGGAAAACATGGAAGTTTAGGGAGAACTGGGAAATACGGACTTGGCTTCAATTCAGTGTATCATCTCACAGATTGTCCATCTATCCTGACTGGTGACAAATGGCTCTGTATTTCTGATCCAAATCTAAAATACATGGAAGGTATAACAAAACAATCCCCAGGCTGCATGTTTTTAGTGCAAGATGAATTTAAAAAGTCTTTTGAGGATGTTTATCATACTTTTCTTCCAGAAATGTTTGCACTGACTTCTGGAACAATGTTCAGGCTCCCTCTCAGGACAGAGAAAATGGCAGAAAAATCGGAAATTTCTAGACATACAGTCACAGATCGTGACATGAATGAACTTTACTGTGCCTTGACTGAAGATCCTGAAGGACTGATTATTTTCTTGAAACACATCACAAAAATACAGTTTTCAGAGATCAGTAAAGATGGGAAAAAAACTAATTGTTCTTTCATTATTGAAAAGAAATACACAGAGAAGAGCATGTTAAGCAAGAAAAACTTTAACAGACATGTTCAAGAATCCCTTATTTCAAGAACAGCAGAACCCTGCAAAACCATCTATGGCATGCAAATCTCATCTGGAAAAAAACAGTCAAGTCAGTGGGTCATCGCAGAGGGCTTTGGCTTTTCAAAACCAAACTATAAGCAAAAAAACAAGCAAGATCTTTTCAAAGTTCCCCAAGCTGCTCTGGCTGCATGCTGGGGCAGCCCATTCAACCACATATTTACTGGTAGGGCATTTTGTTCTTTGCCTTTACCTGGACAAACTGGTTTACCAGTTCATGTGAATGCAAATTTTGAAGTAGATTCTTCTAGAAGGGACTTGTGGAAAGAGGATGGTGATAGTCTGAAGACTGAGTGGAACCAGTCGCTGAAAGTAAACATCATTTCACCACTCTATGCTGACCTCCTGGTGCGTCTTTGTTCAGTCATGAAGACAGATACACCTACAGCTCTTGTATTCCTCAAGCCACAGCTAGAGAGTTCTTGCCTTAACTACTTCCCATGTATTTCACCAAAAGTAGACCACGTCTGGCATGAGATGATTCATGAGGTCTACAGATCAATTAACCAACGTGACCTTCCTGTCATACCCACAGTACATGTTGTTCCTGTTGAGTCATCACATCTTTCACAAGATATAAAAATACAAAAATACACAGTTACCTGGTGCAGTACATCTGAAACACATTCAGAAAATTGTCCATATTTTACAAATGAGGCCCATGATGGAATTCTTGAAATTCTAGATAGCACCGGGATGAAATTAGTGCCTCACTCTTGGAAAATGCATGAAATAAAAGAGAATTTTAAAGCAGCTGGTGTGAATATGATGGAAATCACTGCTTTAACAGTGATGAACTTCTTGAAGCAAAGATCACTGAATGATCCTTCTCAGACAACTGGTAGTTTGCCTTTACCTATCAACCAGACCTTGATCAAAAACAAATCAAGATGCTCAAAACTTTTGAACTTCTGCTTGACAAGTGAGAAAAAAAATGAGAAAAATATCCTTGACCTCAATGGGTTGCCTCTTCTTCTCATGGAAGATCAGATGTTAAGAGTCTTTGACTCTAGATGCCCTAAGTTGTTCTCAAGATTTAGCAGCATTTTCCAAGGACATCAGGAAATGTTTGTAGATTTGGATGTCAACAGAAATCTTGTAAAAATTCTGTTTGAGGGAAAGTTTATTAAGGATTTAACAATTGACATAGCCGCAACGTATTTGAAACCAGAAATCAAATTACTGTTCAGAGAGTCAGTACCTGATCAAAGGTATCAGCTCTACAACGCAGATACAGAGAAAATCAAATGGCTGAAAACACTGTGGGCCTTCTTCGAAGATCAAGACAAATGCTTCCAAAATGGGAATGTAAATGTCTTCAGTGAAATAAAAAAGCACTTTGACAACAGTCCTATTTTACCAGTAATCTGTCCCAGGCAAAATAACACACGTTTCTTACAAACAATGAAGAACATATTAAAAGTGGTTCAGAATGAAAATGAAAAAATAGCGTCCATTCTCATAAACCTGGGATTCATGAAAATAGACTTAGTCTTTTTCACTGATTTCAGTTTTGAATTCCGTCACAAGCATATGAATACAGAGCTCCTGCAAACAGGAGACAGCAGTGCTGTCTTGGAGCAGGTGTACCATGTAGCACAATCACAATTTGAGGAGCTGTCTAAAGATGAATGTCAAGAACTTCAGAGCTTCTTACAGCGTGGGATCAGAGGTTCCAGTAACAAGAGTCAACATGTGTTGATGCTCAAGTCCTTGACCCTGTTTGAGTCAATATTTGGAAAACGGGAAAGGATTGATTTACACAGAAGAGTATTCCTTCTAAATTCCAAGCATCAGAAAGACTTTCCAAATTTGTTCTGTGTCGATGGATGTGACAGTATCTTCCTCAAACACAGTTTGGTAAACTTGGAATTGTCACAAATTCTGAGCATTCAGGTTCTAGATGATTTGGAGTTCTGTGTACAGTTTATTCTTCCTTCTGTGCACACAATGAAAGAGGCCAAACTTCTTGATTTCATGCGGTTGTTAGTGGAACTTGGAACAGTGGATCACAGGATTGTCTCTGCACTGAGAGAGGTCAGATTTATTCGAGACATCCACGGATCTCTTCAGATGGCTTCGTACTTCTATGATGACAGTGTTTACCTTTACCAGGTAATGCTTCCAAAAGAGAGATTTGTGCCTAAAACATTTTGGGAAAATTTTAAAGATAAATATAATGAAGCACATCGTTTCTTGAAGGAAATTGGATTGAAACATCAAGTGTCTGATGAGGAAATCATTCAGTTTGCAAAACAAATTGAATCTGAAACTAGAGGCAACACTCCTTTAGATGTTCTTAAAACAAAATCACAACACCTGTTTAGGACCGTTTTAAGTAGTTATGACAAAAAGTCTGATTTACTGAACAGAGTTGCTAACATTAAATTCATCTTCCCAGTGCAAATTCATCAAACACTTTGCGATTATCACAAGGCATTTGCTCAAGAGAGGGAGGTTGTTGCAATCAGTGGATCACTTGGTAGCAGAGACAGTGATCACCAATACCTTATATGGACATCTATGCCAATCCTGCCTTTAGAATACTGCTCTCCACAACAAATAAAGAAAATCAAAGATGCTGGGGCATTGGAAACTCCACCCCCTGAAAAAATAGCTTCTAATCTGAAAAACATCTGTAAATCTCAGTGCCACAAAGACGATCTGCTAAAAACGAAAACTATGGTGTTTATAAAATCATACGCACACCTGCAGTCAATAAACTTTGATGCCTCTCTATTCTCAGACCTTCCCGTTATCCTTGTGGAAAATGGCACAACCCTTGTGAAAGCTTGCCAGACAGTACTTGTACTGTCTGATGCTCTAGAGTTTAGGCCTTACTTGTACAACATTCCTTCAATTTATATGAAATTTGAAGACTTCTTCAAGAAGATCGGAGTAGAGGAAAGGCCCACCATCAAGCAATATAGCAGTGTTCTTCAAGATATCTATTCTGAGAGCTCTGATAAAGACAATCTTCAAGCAAATCAGAAGAAAACTGTGAAACGTGCTGTACAACAGCTATTTTGCCTCCTCAAAGAGGAACAACAGAAACCTCTTTTTCAAAATAACCCACTTTATCTTCCTTCAACAGATGGAAAAGTCTATGAATCCAGCACTTTGTTTTTTAATGACACTGTCTTCCAGGCTGCAAGACTTGAGGGTCCTTTGGAAACCAAGTTGAAACTGCTAGAAAAATTCAACTACTGTCATCTTGGAAATGATCACTATGAACATCAAACATTGTTGCAGTTCCTTCCCGAGCATGTTCGGCCCAAATTTCTTTCGGATGTAATTTCTGAAAACCTGGATGGAACAAGTGTCCAGTATTGCAATTATGAAGGGGAGTGTGAATTTGGTGGCTGGTTTGACAAACACTTGTCTTCGGCCTCATTTCTTCATGGATTAGTCTGTCTCATCAGAGAAGAGAGCAATGGCAGTGTTTCACATTGTGAGGCTGCAGAAAAGTGTGAGGAAATCTTTTCTAAGATTCAAATTATTTGTTGTAAAACTCTTCAAACTGAGCTCCTGTTGAACCTTGTGGCACTTGAGGGTAGTAAGGCTGAAACAAATGTTTATGTGAAAAAACAGCAAGGTGGATGTAGTTTCTACTTGAAACACAATGATGACATGGCACCCAAAGTAGTAAATGAAGTTAATATGTGTCTATCGAGAGAAATCAATGCTCTTCTAAAGAACTGTCTGACCACTTCAAGCCTTCTAGTCCTTGGACAACTTTTATTGTGTGATAACATGGAGGATGTTGAGAAAACATTGGCAAATCATGGCATTCATAATAGCTACAAGGCAGAAGGACAAGGTTCCTTACCAAAACCTGGATGTTGTATACCTGAAGAATGGCATGACTGTCTTGATATGAACTTCCTCAACAACTTTGAAAGTGGAGAGTATGTTGGCTTCAGCAAGGACAATTCTGGTGAATATTTCTACGCCATTGTTATTGAGCGAGTGAACGATCCACTGGGACTAGACAGACAATTTCCTGCCAGATATAAAATTCAGGTTGACAGCAATGCCTTCGCTGAAGTAAGCTCTCTTGACCTCTACCAGTTTAAAAGAGAAAAGAAGGCAACTTTATCAAAATCATCCACTTGCACAGATATAGAACGTCTTTTGACATCTAGGCCAACTTCTCCACCCAAAACAGTCTTTCCTGAGACATTGGAAGAGATTAAAAAAGAAATTGACCAAAGTTTAAACAAAATCTGGAAAATGTCAGATGAGGACAAACAAAAAGCTCTTAAACGTCTCTACCTCCACTGGCATCCAGACAAGAACCCAGGCCACGAAGTCCTTGCCACAGAGGCATTTAAATACCTGAAAAACAGAATTGCGGAACTAGAAAGTGGTAAAACTGCACATAGCACACCCTCAAACTGGAGAGACTTTCGAGATTTCTATGACATGTGGAACACAGAGGCACGAAGTCACAGGAGGGGACGTGAGAGGTTCTATCAGAACTTTTCTAGAAGGCACTATAACTTTTGGTCATACCACAGAGAAACTCCAAGGCCTAACAAACAGGAGGCAAAACGCTGGTATGAACAGGCTCGATGTGACATCAAAGCAGCTCATAATGACACTGGAGGAGATAGTTCAGAGTGGTGTCTGTTTAAAGTGCATCAGGCTGTGGAAAAAGCACTGACAGCAGCGATGTACAGGGGAAGTGGACAACAACCCAACAACTGCTCAATAACTAGCCTGGCTCTACAGGTGTCCCATCTCAGCTCACAGCTGGCTTCTTTACCAAACACTGTGAGGCTACTGACTGACCTCGGTGTTGATGGCAAAAAAACACAGTATCCAAACTATCACCAATTTCCTCACATTCCAAACAAGCAATTTGGCATTAATAATGCCATAAGGGCACTGGATATTGCAACAAAGCTTTTGGAAAAAATAGAAGAATACATCTATTGAGATTTTATACTGTTCGATAGAGGAAATAATTAGGATATTTTTGTTCTTGTTTTTGTATGTTTAGAACTGTTAAAACTGTTAACACCAATTTCCTCACATTCCTAACAATCTTTTATTAATAATGACCATGAGAGCATTGGATATTGCAACAAAGCTTATAATCTTATAATCTTGGCAATCAAATATTTTTTTTTTACATATTTAGCACCGTTAACATGCTTAATGGAAAATTTTAAATATTTGTAACCATGTTTTGATCATTTTCATCCTGATTATATTTTTGCTTACTATTATATGCAATGTTTATTTCATTAGGCATTCTTGTAGCAAACAGTAGAGCATAGCTTTAGCAATAGCAATGTCAGTTTAATTGAATTCAGTTTCCAGAGACTAAATGAAATAAAATGTTTATCTTAAATGCCATGTCAGTTTCTTTGGGTAAAACTGTCTGCAAAATGTGCATTAAAAATGACATTATAATTAAAATCAATGTCCATAATTTAAAAGCATGGGTTTTATTAAGAAATATTAACATAAGTCAAAAGCTGTTTCAACCAAATATTTACTAAATGACAGAACTGCAAAAAAAAAAAAAAAAAAAAAAAAAAGAACACTAACAGTCACACAACCATCCTGCAATACAGATGCTGTATGTGCTTTACAATCCTCGCAGCAAAACCACTTCTTGCTTCTTGCAATATAAAATATTACATGAATAGTGTCTCATGTTGTTCCCCTTACTGTTTGTGAAATTAAGCTTCGATTTGAGCAGCATCTGGTTTCCTCCATGCCACTGCAAAACCATGCCAAAAGTAGTTGTAGTTTTCTGGTGTCCCAGTAATAACTTATCGCACAAATTCTGTATATAATTACAGCAGGCATACTGCCTGTCATTTACGTAATGAACACAATAAAAGAGCAAGCATTGTTAAAAGTGGTTTTGAAAACATTGTTTTCATAATTTCAAATAATCTTTTCTTTTACTTACACTTTTCTTAAAGTTTGAATTTTCAAGTTTATCTCTTAATAAACTACATCTTCAGCTGCTACACCATTGGTGATTAGCTGAGTGGATTCAGCGTGGTGTGTGAAGAGAGACATATAGATGATGATCTTAAAGTAAGCTCAGTTAAATAATGCATTATCAAGACTGTAAATGTTTGTCTTGTCTTAGTCTCATACTTTACTCTTAACCCTCTTTGTTCATTAAGTTGATTTTTTGCTTAGTTCATCAGGTGGCAATGAAATATGTCACAAAGACCCAGCACATGGACTGATTGTAAGTATGTTACACTACATAAACTTTTCATATTACCATTAAATCAAGTCCCTATTTGGGAAATCACCACCATCTAACCCCTTCTGAAGGAGATCACTCTCACCATCCTGGCCGACAAAGGTCACATAGTGCCAGAGATAATCAGGCTCTTGGAGTGGACGGACCACCCTGACCACTTCATCCTGGTCCTGGAATGTCCCTCTCCCTGTGAAAACCTGGTGGAGTTCATCAGGCGTCACGGTGGAAGCCTCGATGAAGAAACAACAAGGCAGATCATGTGGCAGGCGGCTCACAATAAAATGCATTATATAAAATACAATAATAAAGACTTGTCGCAAGGGGGCGATAGTGTTTCTGTTTATTGTCTAGACCAGTGGTTTTCAAACCTGTCCTGGAGGCACCCCGTCCTGCACCTGTTTTAAATCAGCTCGTTATTAGAGACTGCAAGAACTAAATTGCGTTTGTGATATGGAAAACAATTACTGAGATCTGAAATCTGAATTTGAGGATGCTGCCACAATTACAAATGTGAAAATACAAAGAAAAACGCATTACATTACAGCAGAGAGATACACAACAATATGCAGAGCTCCACACTCACACACACTTTTACAAAGACAAGCTAGACCTGTACTATTATAATGTTTACATGTATCTTTCAGTTGTACGAATGGTTATAGTCATAATTTATAGTATGAACTATGGATTTATTCTTACATTAATAGTCATTGCAGGATTTTATGTACTGCAGTTGAGTATTATGTAACGTATTTTGTACTAGATCTTTTGTAACATTAGATACATCACAAATATGCAGGATTCGCTATTATTTACATATATGTACAGTACATACCAAGGTGAATACATTATATTTTGTATTATATTTTCTGTAATGCATGTGCTATGCATACACATTTACTAGATGTATTTATGTTTATGAAATAACATCAGAACTGAATTTTGACATTTATTTTATAGATTTTTGCACACCTGAATTTAAAATTCATTTTCAACTTTCAAATATTCATTTGAAAATCTACTATTGGCATAGGAATAAACCATGATGCAGGCATGCATGTCCCTTAACCAACCTGTACCAGTAACAGTGATCAGGACTATTTTTATCAGATGACTGTCTCATGGCCTGGGTCTCACTGATTCCAGGCTAACTGTGCCTTTATTTGCCCATCGTACAATTAGGGCCTCACTTCAGGTGACCCATGTTTGGGCTTTTCGTTCTGTGCTCCCAAAACAAGGTAAAAAAGGGGAGTGAACAGAAAAAATAGGAAACCATAGAAGAAGCACTCTGCATATAAGCTACGTGTGTATTTATAAAATGTTAATGCAATATTTGTGTTCTCTTTTTACGTCTTCTTGCATGACTACAGACAACAGACGAATGTCATAATTTCCATTTAAATAACTCTGTAGTTTTGTTTTTCCACATTTTTTAGTCTTCATTGCTAATTATTGTTTCAGGAGTATGTGTTACAGGAATACATATGCTTGGGTTAAAAACAAGGAAAAGGCTTTCAGAATGATAAAGTTGGAGGCCAATTACCACCCGTATCCACCCTTGCCCTCCTTCTCCCTTTTTGCTGCTCAGGTTAAATATTTAACTGAAATTGAATTAAAGTGCAAAGTTAATTAAAGATGCATAATTTTTTTTACAAAGTATTCATATTTGAAAATTGTGTATTTAGGCATCTGATATAGGTAAATGTGTAGTTAGCCTACTTTAAGTGAAAATAAAATTAGTTTTAGTCATTCTGTGTCACTAAACCTGAGAGTGAAAGGAAAGGATAAGTTTCATTTTCGCTACTCAAGCACGATGAACAAGCTGGCGCCGCGAATGGCAGCCTTGGTGCTTCGCTCTCAAGTGCTCGTATTGTTTTTGTTAGTTTTTCCTGTTTTTTTTGTTTATCAAACACCATCGTTTTACGATACGATGGGAAGCATCATCATGACCACATGAAATAAAAACAAGGTAAGAGAAAATCTCATTAAAGAAAAGATGTAAAAACTTTTCACTCAGTAAACATTGTTTTACTTACAAATGTAGCTATTATTATTATTATTATTATTATTATTATTATTATTATTATTAATTGTGTTTTATGTAGTATAACAAAAATTATAATTATGCATGTATCTTTTAATTTAATAGTTCATAGTTTAAATAACTTTAATACATTTTTACATTTATGCTAAGTTTATTTGCTGAACCTATTATTCTTAATACCTAGTCACCAAGTTTTTGACATTTTTGACTTGCAGTTCAGCAAAATGCATAGCCTAAATTAATTAATTTTTTTGTTTGTTTTGTTACTTGGGTCTTACCTGGTAACACAATATATGTTTACATATAGCCCACAAGTACGCTGTGTCAATTTTGCATAATATATTATTTGGCATGTAAGCACTATTATGAGAAAAAAAGACCACTTTAAGCAATATCTTTCAGCACGTATCTTCCTGTGGGTAAATGCTATCCATTAACCTGTCCTTGACCTATAACTCATTTGCTCCTTAGAAGTTAAGCAATTATTAACCTAGAATACCACTGGTTGCAAAGGTTGAGCGAAAAACCTTACTTAGGCAAAGTTGTTCAGATTAAGTAGAATAAAGAAAAAGAGTAATAACATGTCACATAGGACTTGCACCTTTATAAGCGTAACTTTCTGGCAGGGTTTGCACCTAGTTCTTTGTGCAGGCCTGAAATTACATTTAGATTTTACATTTAAGAACTTAACTAACAAGTACATCCACTCCTCATGTGAGCTACAGAGTAAGTTGCAATATTTCTCTGCAAGGCTCACCAAATTTCTTAATTCCCAGTAGCCCTTTGGACAGGCATTCTTCATGATTTTGTTAGCCCAAAATGACTAGTCCAAATTAAAAAAAAAAAAACAACATAAGCTGAACTACACTTTGGAAAAAAGCTGCCTTTCCTTTCACAACACTTTTCCCATGAGGTCAACTTAAGAATCCTATTGTGAACTTTTAGCTATATAGTACACACAATTCAAACAAAGGGCTGGTGTCTGAAGCAAATTCTTAGAAAATCCCGTAGTAGTGGTAGTAGTAGTAGTAATAGTAATGCTGATTGTAAGTAGGCTTAGTGTTTAATTTCAAACAAGACCCAGTATTAAGAATTAATTAAAAATCATTTAGAAAAATACACTTTTTATGCTTGGTCTTACATTTTCAAAATTGAAGTTACAGCAGACAAAAGTAATGCAAAATATAACAATGACCACAGAATAAGAACGAAGGAATTCCTCTTTGAAAGTTAATCTTTCTTTCTTACTTTTTTAACCTTACAGATTATTGTAAAACAAGCTGAAAATGAGTTCAGCATCAAGGCAAAAGAAGAAAAAGAAGTAAGTTGTTGTACTGATTAGGTTTTATATTTAAGCCCATACTAATATGTGATTTTGTTGTGAGCATGGATGAAATGATTAGTGAACATTATCAACAATAAAAAAAAAAAAAAAAAAAAAAAAAAAAAAGATTTTGGCTCATATGATGCAAGGACATTAATGCAGTGATAATGCAGTATGACCAGTGTGGTGCTGTACAGCAGGACTGTAATTCAGCTCTCCCAGATAGCAGATGCACAATGTTTAGAGGTGCAAACAAAATCATAATGGTATTCATGTACCTTATACGATATAAGTTCTCTATCATTCTTCACATTTCTATTGACAAGAATTGAGTTTATTTAGATACGGAACATCTTTAGAACCACATCAAATGAGAGACTTTTCAGATGAGCTTTCTAACTTTCCAACTAGTCAAATGAGCACAGAAATGGCACAGGCGATAAGGAGCTTCAGTGGATCAAATCACATGCAGTTGCTTCAAATGTGAGCAGGAATACCGACACCGTACTATGGCTGAACAACAATGGAGTAGTTAATATTGCTTGTCTCCAAGTATTTATTTGATTAGTTCTGTGGATATTCCGTATCATAACAACCACAACACCTCACAACATGGAAAAAACACTGCACACTCAGGCGCTCACAGTTCAACTTTTCCAGCAGAGCGACTTTCAGCTGACAAAAGAAATATGTGCCCACACTACTATTTAGGAGAACTCTTTCTGTGAAAAAGAATTAATAAAAATTACAGGGCCCCTATGGTCAAAATCACATTTTTAAGATAAAAATTTATATTTCTGTCTGGTGTTTTTATATGCTTTTTTTGTATTTTTATTTTTTTCTTAAAACTGCAGCGGGCCAAAATCTGTTACCAACTTTTTCAATGGAAAATAGCTTAAACCATCTCAAACCATACAGTAATTAGAATATCCATGACATTTTGCATCATATTTGCATTCTGATTTGTATAAGCCTTTTACATTTGTTTGCTTCTCTTCTACTTTCTGTGCTCTCATGGTCCACTGTATTTGAAGGATTTCCCCACCCCAAAATGAAAATTGTGTCGTTGAAAGTGAAATGAAAGTAGGCTATGACTGTCCAATTGACTTCCAAGACACTGTCAATGATCCAGTAAAGTATATGAAAAATATTGTCCAAATATTCCATCTGCCATCCATGATTCAGTCACAAGCCTCTGGGTTTTCATCTTATCTTAAATTGTGTTTTGAAGACAAACAAAGGTTTTATGGGTTTGGAACAACATGGGGGAAAGTGATTAATGACAACATTTTTTTGTGGTGTTGTATGCCTTTAAGTACAGCCATATAAAAAAAAACAACAAAAAAAAAAACCATATGTTTCTGTTGTCAAACAGTGGGATGAATACAAAATAATGGCTAAAATCCTGTTAAAGGGGTTATGAACTGGGAAATCAGAATTCCCTTAATATTTTGACATGAGGTCACTATACTGTAAAAACATCCTGTAAGGTTCAGAACTCATTCTTGTTTGTCTAAAAACAAATTTTAAGCTAGTCTGTCAAAATGACAGCTTGTGGAATTTAAGACTCTATAGTGTAATAATGTAGCTAAACACAAAAGAAGATCAATGCCTGCTTCTACATCACTATTTATTTAGCCTTGCCCACCAATTTACACATGTAGTATAAATAATGAAAAGGGTGAATGCAGAAACCAAATGATAAAGATGGCTCTGAATACAAGACGAGGCTGTGCAGTGCCAAGATGTGGATTGCCTCCTTTCTAATCCCAACATTAGGAAAGAGTAGACAAACTTTATTTTTAAAGGGGTCATATGATGTGATTTCAAGTTTTCCCTTTTTTTGTAGAGTTAAGTTGTTTGTGCATAGGTACATAGGTAAGTGAAATAGCTAAGCTCTTCTGATTGGCTATTTCACAGTGTGGCTGTAATGAGGAGGCAGAGGAGGGAGTAGAATCCATGTGTGGATATTTAATGAACACCAAGGTAGCAATCATAAACGGTAAGGCAGGCACAGAGTCGGCAACACATTTAGCGAGGTTAACAGGTTTAGGGGTAATCCAAAAAACAATGGTCGTCTATACCAGGTCATGAGTCCAATCAGGCAAACAAAGCAGAAGGTCAAGTACTTCTTGGATCTGTCGATGAGGAAACAGGCAGAGATCATACACGTGGCAGGCAAACACAGTCAATGAGTAGAACGCTTGGTAAGGCAGATGAACTGGCAATACTTCGCAAAGAGTCTAATAAGGCACCCTGGTTATAAAGCCCTCAAACAGGAAATGACGGGAGAAGAAGCAGAGGGAGTGAGTCCCGCTATTACTCGGGCGAGGGCTTCCTCTGCTGACTAGGCGTTACAGAACCCTCCCCTCTAGAAGTTTTAGATTGAGCACAAATTGGGCAAGACTTTACGTACTGAGCAATGTCCTTAGTCATTTTGGGCCACCAAAACGTGTTCTGCATGAGACAGGTGGTTTGTGAGATTCCTGGATGTCCAGTGTTGAGAGATGCGTGGACACACTACATGATTCACTGTCGTAGATTGAAGGGGACATATTGCTTATTCAGGGAACATTGAGCCAGTGATGGTTCTTGTAGTTGGGCTCTTTCCTCCATGAGACCGGGGCTAAGATCACAGATATTGGAAGAATTGTTTCAGGGTCTGTATTCTCAACGGGGATGTCGTAACATGTGTGAAAAACAATGACCAGCTAGCTTGTCCAGGATTTAGATGCTTGGCACTCTTTATATACTCAAGGTTCTTACGATCAAGTGATAACTTGAAATGGATGGATGGTCCCCTCTAACCATTGTCGCCACTCTTCGATATCTACTTTCATTGATTAGAATTCCTTGTTGCCGACATCATAGTTCCTTACTGCAGAAGTGAGTTTTTGTAAGAAAAAGGCACAAGGATGGAGCTTGCCAGTCTGGGCTCATCTTTGGGACAAAATAGTTCCTATCCCTCTATCTGATGCATCTACCTCAACAATGAATGGCTGGTCAGGGTATGAATTCTTTAGAATGGGGGCTGAGGTGAATCGTTCTTTCAGTGAGCAAAAGGCAAGGTCTGCTTCTTGAGTCAGTTTCAGCTTAGCGAGTTTCCCTTTTGCCTATCATAGCTATGCTGACGACACGCAGATTTACCTAGCCTTATCACCAAATGACTAGAGCCCCATTGACTCACTCTGCCAATGCATTGATGAAATCAACAGTTGGATGTGCCAAAATTTTCTTCAGTTAAACAAGGAGAAAACTGAGGTCATTGCGTTTGGAAATAAAGATGAAGTTCACAAGGTGAATGCATACCTTGAGTCAAGGGGTCAAACAACCAAAAGAGAGACCGACCTTAGTTTCAGCTGTCATGTTAAAGCAGTGACTAAATCAGTGTGCTATCACCTAAAAAATATTGCAAGAATCAGATGTTTTGTGCCCAGGCAAGACCTGGAGAAACTAGTCCATGCCTTCATCACCAGCAGGGTGGATTGTAATGGTCTCCTCACTGGCCTTCCCAAAAAGACCATCAGACAGCTGCAGCTCATCCAGAACACTGCTGCCAGGATTCTGACTCGAACCAGAAAATTAGAGCACATCACACCAGTCCTCAGGTCCTTACACTGGCTTCCAGTGACATTTAGAATTGATTTTAAAGCACTTTTACTCATGTATAAATCACTCAATGCACTAGGACCTAAATACATTGCAGATATGATCACTATTTATACACCTAACAGACCACTCAGATCACTAGGATCAAGTCAGTTAGAAATACCAAAGGTTCACACCAAACAAGGAGAATCTGCTTTTAGTTATTATGCTGTTTGCATCTGGAACCAGCTTCCTGAAGAGATCAGATGTGCTGAAACATTAGTCACTTTTAAATCCAGACTCAAAACTCATCTGTTTAGTTGTGCATTTACAGAATGAGCACTGTGCTGCGTCCGAACTGTTTGCTTCTTTTATTTTAAACTGTTTTAAATCAATCTCTTTTTGCTTTAAATTTAATTTATCTTAAATCAGTGTTTTTATTTTATTTTAATTTCTTTTATTGTTATTTAAATCTTGTGATTATTTTATTTCCTCTCATGTAAAGCACTTTGAATTACCATTGTGTATGAAATGTGCTATATAAATAAACTTGCCTTGCCTTGCCTTGCCTTTTAGTAACCAATGCTGCTTGTAGATTTAATGTTTCCGCTGGATTCTGGGGAGGTGAAGTATTCTGTAATGAGGAGGCAGAGGCAGGAGTAGAATCCATGTGCAGATATTTAATGAACACCAAGGCAGCAATCATAAACGGGAAGGCAGGCAGAGAGTCAGCAACACAAAGGCAGTCAGCAAGGTTAATAAGTTTAGGGGTAATCCAAAAGACAATGATCATTAAACGGGAAATGACAGGAGAAGAAGCAGAGGAAGCAAGCACAGCTCATACTCAGGTGAGGGCTCCCTCTGCTGGCTAGGCATTACAGTGGCTCATTTAGGTAGCACACACTGTAGGAAAGAAACACAGGGAGGAAAATAAATATTTAATCACTTTCTCTTGCAGTTATGTTGTCTAATAATTATTCTGTAAATAAAATGCAGGCATCAGCATACCACTATTAATATGCTGGACACTGAAACTGCTTTCGAATGCATGATCGCTTTTTACTTTCACTTAGGGCTAGGGATAGGGATAGGGTTAGGGTTAGGGTTAGGTTTAGGTTTTAGGTTTAGGGTTAGGGTTAGGGTTTAGGGTTAGGGTTTAGGGTTGATCACGCGTCCATAAAGAGGAGAAAACAATGGTGTTTGAAGCTCATGGCAGGGCATTTCCATGTAAAGAACTCTTATTATTAACTATGCTGCAGTAAATACAGTTTTCAATTCTATGCACTTTTAAGACTCAACAATGGCTTCCTAACACGCCTCATTTAAACACACCTCCACGTCTACATCACTGTGTCTATGACTTGCATAATTTCAGGTGTTTGGACTGTCTTGTTGTTGATTTCCATCCCCATATGCTCTGTGTGTGCCCTACTTTCTGTCCTCAGTTAATTGCATCATTGTGTTCAGATGTGTCTTGTTAATTAAGTAATTCCTGTGTCCTATACAAGTTCTTTTTTGTGCTTTGTCAGATTGTCCGGTTGTGTCTATGTATGCGTGTGGTTCCTGTTTGCCTGCCTTCCTTCCATTGTGGATCATTAAAAACTGTTTAAAAGAATATATTCCTTGTCATGTGCTTCTCCCGCAACCACACCATGACAGACCTATACAGTTTGCTTTACCCGTTTTTTGTTTTTCGTGTCTGATCAGTTTTTTTCCCCATGTTTGTTAGCCCATATGCATCATCCCAATTTCCTCATCCTCCTGCTGAAGCAGGGGGGATCATTCTCTCGAGGACCACACAAGAGATTTCGTACTCCTCGTTAACAACACAAGTTTCCCAGACAGCTTCCAGAGCACAGTTAATTTCCGAGGACTGAATACCTCCACTCAAGTGAAGCTGTCTGAGGATGGTCCTCGAGAGGGCATTGGCGCTTACATCGAGTGGGTGAGTGCCACTCAGGATCCAGGGCCCAGCCCACCAATGCACCACGGTGTGGACCTACAGCCAGAGCCCACAGATGACAGAGGATCGAAGTCAGCAGCAAACATTGAGCAGTCGCCAGAGAGAGCGACAGAGCCGAGGATTGCCACGAGACCCGAGCTGATAACGTCAGACCAGGTGCGTGAGCCAGCAAGAGAGCATGCCACGGTGGAGAAAACCTGGCAACGCTAGACCGTGGAGTGGAGACCCGCCCACTGCACCAAGGCTGAGGGTAAGCTTATTATCAATCTAAGGGCTGCTGGATCTAAAGGAGGTGCTAGATGACTGGGACCTGGAGATGGACTGTAACCCTTCCCTGTATCCCTGCTGGTTACGTCCAGCCGTCCTGAGCCCGTTCCCCAAGGGCGCCCTCCAGTGATCGCGTCGCCAACGCCCCTTTCAGTGATCACGCCAAAAGAATTTGTTCCGGAAGAGGCTAAGAAATTCCTCCCTCCCACCCATTCCAGTCTACGTCAATGTCTCCTGGCAGCCCCTATGCTCACCCTCAGCACACCATCAATGTTGTGACTGGAGGATCCTTAAACTCGACATCCAACCTCTGAGTCCCAGACTTTACCTTGGCCAGTAGACTCCCCCATGGCTCCTGGCTCCCTCCTCTCCAATATGGCCCATCAGTCCACCAGCGCCGCCAGGCTCCATCGTCACTCTGGTTCCATTGTTCATATTCTCCCCCAACCACACCATGACACATAACAATGCCCCAATTTTTTTTAAGGAAATAAGGAGGAACTATTATTCTGGTTGAAAGTCTCTTCACATCCTAATAGAAATCTCTAATTAAGTGGTCTAAATTTATTTATAAAGTATATTTATTGTCTGTGGTATAGGGGCCATAAGATTGTAGCACCCCCTCTCTTTCTGGAGTAGAAATTTTTAAGGGACTGCAACAACAGTGGGCCCACGAAATCACACACGCACACAGGACCCCGCTGCAGGCCTGTTTCGTGGCTGGTGTGCGTTGAGGCCTTGAAAACTTAAACTGGCCGCTTCACTCGAGGGAGCAAACGAACAAACAAACACACAGTACCCCTTCTTCCCGTTAGCGGATCACGATCCCTGAATATTCCTGGTCCGATGCCGGAGGAACAACCAACGTTTCCAGTAGCTGGGTGCGCTATCCGGAGGAATAAAATAAAAAAATCCTGCGATCTCGAAATCCAACAAAGAAAAGTCTAACAGCAGTACACAACGACAGCAATCGTGTGAACGTTTCGACACACACACACGTTAGTGCAGATAATGCACTAAGTTAGCAGTCTCGGTCAAAGCGGCAATGCTTTGAAAACTCAGATAAACTCGACGCAAACCCATACTGTACAATCAAATCCAATCAAAATGTTCAGTCTGAACAGTACAATAGGCTGTTTTGCCTGCCTTTCAAAATGTGTATTTGCGTACCTCTGCACAACCTGTTTAGGCAGACATGATATGCCATCAGCACATTCAGTAAAAAAGAAAGGCACACCTATTGCAATGTGTGCTTTGTACTGTATGTAAATGTGTTTTGGAGGAAGCGTGGCTTTGCAAAATTATTATGCATTGAGGGTGGGAATCTAGCTTTCAAATCTATGTTGCTATTGCCTTTACGAAATTGCTTACCATGTCTTTAAGGTCTCCCAACAGAGGTGTGAATATATTTGGATAGATTCTGGATTGGTGAACACTGCAGCTGCATGCAGATATCCTTTCTTTTTAATGACAATCCTTTCCTATACTTTAGGATTAGGATTGGTGGCTAGAATGAACCTGTAGTCCAATGAGAAGTCCTCTCTTAGGTGGTCATGGATGTGGAAGGTCTCCCTTCATGTCCTGCTAGAGGTCTGGTAGTTGTCTTGGCATCTTATTTGATGTTTGTTAACATTTGTTTAATTCCTCCACCAATATTCAATCACAGTGCGGCACATCTCATTTAAAGGATTAGTTGCCCACACAATTCCTGTCAAAAAACTAGATAACAATGTTGAACATGAAGAGGAATTTGGTGATACAATGTCAGTAAGTAAGGATTTGTATTTTGATCTAAAAAGACACATCATGTGAAAACATGACAGTGTGCTGCACAAACATGGCGTGGCCAGAGCAAAACAAGAGCATTTTGAATATGGTTAAAATATTGGCAAATAATCAATTAAATTGCTGTGTGTTGATTTTCTTTTCCGTGACTATGTTAACAGATTGGAACAGCCACACTGCGTATGGCTTTTTATCTTGCAAATAACATCAGAATTCAATACATAAAGTGATAAAAATGATAATCTGATTGGTTAATGCAACATTTTCATTGCCAGTGACTTTAAGCAACAGATGAAAAAATCTGTTGCCAACTTCTTTGAATGGAAAATAGCTTAAGTCTGCTCAAACCATACACTAATTAGAATATCCATGACATTTTGCATCATATTTGCATTCTGATTTGTATAAGCCTTTTACATTTGTTTGCTTCTCTTGTACTTTCTGCGCTCACATGGTCCACTGTATTTAAAGGATTACCCCACCCCAAAATTATGGCTGAACAACAATGAAGAAGTTAATATTGCTTGTCTCTGACTATTTATTTAATTAGTCTAGTGGATATTCTGTATATATTAATAACCACAGGATGGAAAAAACACTGCACACTTAGGCGCTCACAGTTGAGCTTTTCCAGCTTTGGTGGACACGCGACCACACTACTATTTAGGATTTTTTTGTGAAAAAGAATTAAAAAATACAGGGCGTCTATGGTCAAAATCACATTTTTGAGATAAAAATGTACATGTCTGTTTAGTGTTTTTTATATGCTTATGTGCAAAGTATTTTTTTTCCTAAACTGCAGTGGGCAGTTTCATTCAGGAGGGCTTTATCTTACACAGTGAATCTTAAATTAGATTTTTTTTTGCACAGTTTGAGATAAACTTTACTTTGTTCAACATAGAAATAAATTTGGTGCTACATCGCCACCATTCATTGATTACTTGAAGGAAATTTTGAGAAGGTACCCAGATGGGGGACAAATATTAAAGGTAAGTAAAAAAAAGACATATTGCATATACATTATTAATGGTCAAAATGGTAAGCATTTTATATATCAATATATCAAATAATACTAATTATTCTATAATATATTAGGAGCTGATACAGAACGCAGATGATGCAGGAGCTTCAACTGTGGTGTTTATTCATGACGAGAGACGTTATGACGCTCACAGCCTGTGGACTGAAGAGCTTGGAAAATATCAAGGTATTTTTGTCATAAAAACATTTAGGTGTGCCACAAGCCATTTAGGTGTTTTGCGTATTTTCTTATGTTTTATAAATAGGAAAAAGTTTTGAGTTCTGAAAGTATTTTTTTACACAGTAACAAAGGGAACACATCACTATTAAGGGACTTCTCTCAATAATTTTGCTGCTTATTGATACTAAGATAGTTGTTATAGTAGTTTAAGTATGGGTCAGGTGAAGGGCTCAATATTGCAGAATTTTGGGCAGAATAATGCATTAATATGTGCTTTGTAAGTACTAATAAAGAGTCAAAATTCTAGTAATATGCTTGGTAATTTGCTTTTGGCAAAACACCAGTCAACACAGTTGTATCTTTTAAAACGATGATATTCAAAACCAAGTCAAAATCACAGTTTTATCCTAAAATTAAACAGCCAGCAAATGCGCACACAGCAAAATATGAGAGACGTGATTATTTTTATCTGCTAGGAGTAGTGCTGACATTCTTTACTATATTATGCAAAAAGATAAAACGTTTTTGTATAATTAGCCATTTGTAACTTTGATCTGGCAGGACCTGCTCTCTATGCTTTCAATGATGCAGCCTTTACAGAGGAAGACTGGGAGGGTATTCAGAGAGTTGGCAGAAGCATCAAGCAGGATGACCCATCGAAAGTTGGGCGATTTGGGATTGGTTTCAACTCTGTTTATCATATTACAGGTAGAGTAAAATACGTTACATTACTATGGTGTTTCTCAACCCTGATTCTGGGCTCCCCCCAACACTGCACATTTTGTATGTCTATGACCAGGGTTGAGAAACACTGTATTACCAGATAATCTCATACAACGTTTTGGGTATTCTAGTGCCTGTTGGTGTGAAATCCTCCAAAATTGGTTATTGATTAACGTAGTGTCAACATTGCAACATGTCAATTAAAGGGTTAGTTCCCTCCAAGCTTTTCCATTGGGATAAAAGGGTGTTTGCTTTATACACTTTGAAAGACATTAAATAAAGTACATGGATCCATAATCAAACACCCCTTACACAGCTGCAGGTGGGGTAAATAAAGGCGTCCTATAGCAAATTCAATGTTTTTTTAAGACAAATATCTATATTTCAAACATAATAAACACTTTTTACTCTTTTCTTTGCCGATACAATACAATACGTTTATGTTTACAGTTAAATGTGTCTCCTTGTGGATGAGATCTCAGTTATTGCAATAGCCTAATTGGCTGCAACATTAAGGTCAATTCACACTGCACAGACAAAGGCCAACAAACAAGTTGTCTCAAGTTGGCTATTGGATTTAGAATTTTATAAAAAATAAATGTCAGGTTAACACTGCCCCAACAAACACCAACAAACTATGTGTCAAATAACACAGTTTCTACATCGGACACAAAATTTGTCAAATCGCACCACATCCATTGTAGACAGTGTCATTGATTATAACCAATAGAACCTCTGTTGTATTTATTCACGTTACACTGTGCCTGTGTCTGGTGTAGATGGTTTAAGTTTGACTGGGATAATGCTGCAGCCACAATCTAAATTTTACTGTTAGTAATGTTTTTGTGAAACATTCATTGACAGAAAAGAATGAGAATAAAACAAAAGAGGTCGTGGGTGAAGCATGATTTAACTGAAACTTCCACATAATAATGGCAATGGTTTGTGGACAAAAGTTTGTTGGAAAACCCTTTCACACTGCTCAGACATTCCATGACTGAACAAACGCCAATTAAGCATGTTCATTCAGGTTAAAACAAACTCCAGCCAACGCCAATAGGGATAATACACTGATCCAACTAGCAGAGTAATTTCTGACAGGGGATTTAGCACAGCACTATGCTATTAAAAATATTATTGTTTTTTACAGACTTGCCATGTGTCTTCAGTTCTGAACACCTAGCCATTTTTGATCCACAAAAGAGGATGTTTGGAGAGGATGAAGAAGGGTATCGATGGTCTTTGACTGACGAAGAGGACAGAGAGAGCCTTCTGAACTTAAAAGATCAGTTTCAGCCCTTTCAAAATATTGTCAGTCAAGTCAACAGTTGTACCTGGGAGAAGGTTATCAGTGAGGAGCATTATTTCAACGGAGCGCTCTTCCGCTTCCCTCTTCGTAATGAGGCTTCCGAGATCTCAGATAACCTATACGACTCCACAAAAGTTAACCAGCTATTTGACAGTTTCATTGCTGATGCAGACATCAGCCTTCTTTTCCTGAGAAATGTGTCATCTATCACTTTGCTGCATATTGACACTAATGGCTTCTGCAACAACAGGCTGAAGGTTTCAGTGTCAAATCACATCATTACTGACCTTTCTAATATCAAGCAGGAATTGCTTGACAGAAAAACATGTTTTAAAACAGTATCACAGATTTCCCAGCAAACGAAAGAAACAAAGTCCAAGTGGCTTGTTACAACTTGCCATCTGAAACAGGGATATATACCAGAGATTGACTCTCTAGCTAATAAGCTGAGCTTCTACCCTCAAGTTGACACAGCATTTCAATTAGATAAAGATAGATCACTTTGCAATGGACGACTAAGTTGCTTTCTGCCACTTCCAAATAATGAACCAAACAAAACTGGGCTTCCCATTCACATCAATGCTTGTTTTGGCCTGACAGACAATCGAAGGTTCATCAAGTGGCAAGAAGAAGATCAGAAGAATGATGAGTCTGCGATGTGGAATGAGCTGCTCACAAAAGTGATCCTTCCTTATGTATATCTCATGATGATCCTAAATGCCATTCACTTATCTGAAAACTCAGCCCTGCCTTCTCCCACTGTGTACAATCTTTGGCCTGACTTGTCGAAGACTGTACATAAAGAGAGTTGGCATGAAGTTGCAACAGATACCCTGAAAAGGCTATTTGACTACAAGATCTTTCACCTCGCTGATGATAAGAAAATCTGGGTGTCTGCCTCAAATGCAGTTTTTCCCGAAAACAGTATATGTAGGGACACAATGTCTGTGGTGTCAAGATTATTGATTTCTAAAGGAGAGAACTTGATCACAGTCCCAGAACATGTTTTTAAAGCTATTCAAGAGATCCTCCCTGAAAGCGATACCATGACATGGGTGACTCCATCTTATGTTAGACATGTCCTTCACAAAAGTGAGGCTGAAAATCTCAGTAAAGATGACAAATACACTATTCTTGAATTTGTTCTCAGAGATGAAAAGTACACAGAGCTACAAGGACTTAAGCTTCTGCCTCTCAGTGATGGAACCTTTACTTCCTTTGACAATGAAGAGCAGAACACTGTTTTGATTGACAATGAGAGGTTTCCGAGGTAAGGTTTAATTCTTTTCTATTTTAACTCTTTAGTTTGTTTTTACTGTGCCATAAAATAAGTTATATTCTATTTTTTTGTTCTTTATTTAGAACATTGCTGCCATTTTGTAAACAAAGGTTTTTACACAGTGATCTGAGCCATCCTTGCACTTTGCAACTAAGGAAACTAGCAACAAAGGGTAAGAAAAATGTTTTATATAAAATCTTTTAGGAATGTGAGTAATAAAGTGAAATTATTTTTTTGTGAATGTGTTTCAGGCATATACAACATAATCAATTTGGATGCACAACATATTGTTGCACTCATGAAGAAACACTTACCCATGGACTGGAAAGTGATCCAAGGTCATGTGACATGGAAAACAGCAGAAAATCATCATCCACCAAAGAGCTGGCTGGTTGAGTTCTGGAAATTTCTAAGCACTGAATGGAATGACTTAAGCAGCTTTATTGACATGCCTTTAATACCACTGGAGCCACTGCAGAGTTCAAGCAATTCTGTATTGTTAGCAAGGTTGCAAAGTAAAACAACTTTGATCTTTCAGAGTAGCACAGGGTCCAACTTGTCAGATAATGTTCAAAAAGTGTTAAAAAAGGTAGGATGTACAGTCATTAAAAGAGATGAGTGTCTCAGACATCATTACATTGAAAGTTATGTTCTTCCAGCTTCACCAAGAAATGTTCTTCAAGTCTTTGTAAACTCAAACAGAGACCAGGTCATCAAAGGCATTGCCTCTGCTTCATCACATGAAAGAGAAGATTTAAAAGTCTACCTCTCTTCTTTGGATTCTCTCTCAACTGCTGAACAAGACCTACTTTCCATGTTACCTATCTTCAGAATGATGTCTGGGAAACATGTTGCAGTTAACTCAAGACAAGCTGTTGTTTCAACCACCAATCCAGCCATTCCAAATGATCTGCCAATGCCTGACACCATGGTACAGTGTGCAAATGAAGCTGATCGCAGACTTTTGACTCTTCTAAAAATTGAACTCTTGGATGCAGCTAACGTGGCTGTTTATTTGGTTGACTGCATTAAAACAGGCTTTTTTCAAAATGCTGAGGAACAGTCTATAATGACTTGGATACTGAATAATGGTAGCATTCTATTCTCACAAAGTAAACAGCTGCTCACAAAAACAAAAAGTCTCAATTTTATCGAGGCAACACAGGGAGAACGCAAACAGGCCTCAGATGTTTTTGATCCAAGAAACAGGACATTCCAGGACCTTTTTGAAACAGATTTCTTTCCCCCACCTATTTATACAAAGACCCAGGAAATGCTTCAGAGTTTGCAATGCCTTGGCTTAAAGACGAACCAAAAAGAAATATCAACAACAAATATACTCCAAGTCATAAATCATATTGAAATGCTTTGCGTTCACTCACCAAATAGAGCATTCAAAAAAGCAAATGCCATTGTTCAAGTACTGAATGAGAATGATTTTCTTTCAAAATTCACCAAGGTGCAGATACAAGAGCTGATGAAAAGGCAGTGGGTGCCCTGTGAATATCCAAAGTTCTTGAATAGAAGAGAGATTTCTACAGGTTTCTATAAGCCATCTGAAGTTAGGGATTCAAAGTATTCTGCAATTGTTGGATATGTAATGCCCCTTACCTCTGAGCTATCAGGAATTATCTGCAACTATCTTGGACTTTATGACCCCCCTCCTGCTAAAAAAGTCTTAGAGAACCTCTCTGCACTGAGATCAATGGTCAACCCAAATTTACATTTTCAATTTAAAGCCGAGGTACACAGTATCTATAAATTCATGCAGGACAATTTAAGAAATTTCAGAGATATACTGAACACAAAAAGCATTCCCTGGATCTGGAATAAAAGTGAGTTTGTCTGTCCAGAAGATATAGTTTTAACCTATCCACCTGAACTAGATCTAAGCCCTTACGTAAAGAAAGTGCCTGAAGAGTTTTTACAGTATGAAAGCCTGCTAACACAATTTGGTGTGAGGAAAACATTGTCTGATGAGGAAATTGAAGATATACTACATGACATAAAACATAGAATTGACAGCAGGCGTCCTCCTCATGGAGAATCAACAGAACTTAAAGTGTCCATTGCCATTCTTGACTGGATGCGAAGGAATGAGAAGCATTTAAAAGACAGCATACCTGTGCCTGTCATGGCAGAAAACCAAAACTTTAATCTGCAATTCTTGTCTAAAACAGTCTTTTGTGACATCAGTGCTGAAGGACTAGAAGACCTGAAAGAGGACAATGAAGAATTCTATGTCATTCATGAAGAAATTCTACCCATCACTGCAAGATGGTTGAAAGTCCCATTTTTGAGTACTCGCATTTTAAAACCACAGTTCATACAAGCAGAGCAAGCCTCCTTTGGTATAGAACAATGTGGGCAATCTGAACCAATTACTCAGAGAATTAAGAACATTCTTAAAGAGTATGATGAAGAAAGTGACATTTTCAAAGAACTTCTACAAAATGCTGAGGATGCTGGAGCAAGCACATGTAAATTCCTTCTTGACTTCCGAAAACACAGGGACCCCCCCGAAACCCTCATTGATGATGGAATGGCCCTCTGCAATGGACCGTGCCTTTGGATCTTCAACAATGAGCTCTTTTCACAAGAAGACTGGGACAACATTGTCAGATTGGGATCAGCATCAAAACAAAACAAAGTTGAGATGATTGGAAAGTTTGGGCTCGGATTTAATTCTGTTTACCATGTGAGTGATATTCCCTCAATTTTGAGTAGAAATACCCTTCTCATACTTGATCCAAATGTCACCCATTTGGAAAAACACATACTCAGCAAAGGGAACCCAGGAATTAAACTTAACCCATTCCAGGAACGTCTGTACAAAAGGTTTCCTGGACAGTTTAAATCTCATGAAGCCATTTTTGATTGTGATCTTTCAGCCCAAAACATCAAGAAAGCTTACAATGGCACCTTGATAAAATTGCCATTTCGCACTCTAGAGGAGGCAAAAAAGTCAGAGATCAGTTCAAAGGTATATGATGAAGAACGCATTTGGAGTTTTAAAAACAATTTGACAGATAAATCAGAAATGCACCTAATATTTCTGAGGAGAATTAAATATTTGTCCCTTCAAATTGTCCCTGAAAATGCATCAACTCCCCCACAGGATGATCAGATTCACACTCCCCTAAAAATATCCAGAGAAGACATGACTTCATTTACTGTATCAAATGACACAATTCTCCAAGAGATCAAGAGGACCTCCAGCAATAATGATATTACAACATTATACCACGATAACAACATTATTGATGTCAAAAGTGCACACATTGTTAAAATAGTTCAAGAGCACTCAGAGAAATCCTTCACCCAATACTGGCTTTTGTACTCATGTTTTGGGATGCATGATTCAATGCAAATGTTCCAGAAAAGAAATGATCAAGAATATGTGTTTTCATTTCCAATTGGAGGTATAGCCGTACCTTTGCATAGAGAGACAAAAACTAACACATGGTACCCAGATGACAACCTTTTTGGTCAGGCTTTTTGTTTTCTTCCTCTTTCAATTGAGACAGGTCTTCCAGTCCATATAAATGGGACTTTTGCAGTTACATCAAATAGGAAAGGTCTATGGGAAAAAGGAGTGAAGTCTGAGTGGAACAAAGCTTTACTTAAAGATGCAGTAACCTCTGCTTACATCATAACACTGCTTGAGCTGAAGAAAATGGCCCAAAATGGACACATCCAAAACTATTGCTTCTATGCATTCTGGCCTAATACTAGGAAAGTAAACAAATCATTTTTACCCCTGGTTGAGTCTTTCTACTCAATAGTTGTGGAGAATGGCAATGGTCAATCTCTGGATATTTTTAGCAATGGAAACAATTGGTGTTCTATAGAGAAGGTGAGATTTTTGAATCCTATAATTGAAAAGAGCCAAGCAGTTGGAGACATTGCTACGAAAGTGTTCTTAAACTTGGGACCTCCATACTCCTGTGTTGTATCTCTCCCAGAATGGGTAAGAGACAGTTTAAATGATTGTGGCTTTGAGGAAATGCTCAAACAGAAGACAATTAATTGGCCTGAGTTTTACAACATTGTGTTTAAGAACCTGATTTCTGTGGACAAATTCAACATACATTCTCTTGTTCTGAATGCCATCGACTTGAATGATCCTGCTGTTGATGACCTGCTAAAAAGTTACCCTTGCATTCCAACACAGAAATTTCTGAACTTTCAATTGATCAAGCGACTTGTGAATCCTTCTGGCAAAGTTGCTTGTTTATATGAACTTGAGGAGGGACGCATTCTTGAAGGAACTGCAGATGACTTTCTCTCACCAAAAAGGATTCAAAGGCTTTCAAATTTGGGAATGCTGAGTGATTGCCTCCCTTTAGATGACATTATAGAAAGAGCAGGGAAGTTATCCAGTGTTTGGCAACAGGATAAATCAAAATTTTATAAATGTCTTCAGTGTCTCATAGAGTCAATGAAAGATTGTCCAGAAGATGTGAATTCTCTGCTCTGGCACAAATTGTCTCAGATAACATTTCTTCCTGCCTTAGCTCCTTTAGTTCAACAAAACAAGAACCCTATCATTCTTAAAAAACCCTCTGAAGTTTGCAGTGCTCGCTTTTGCAATTTAGTAAGCATGACAGAATTCACAGTTGATCATTTTAACCTACAAATACACAGTTATGATCCAGTTTTCCAAAAGCTGAGAGTAAGGAAAAATCCACCAGTTGAGACAGTTCTTCAGCAGCTGTTAAAAGCACACCAATACTGCAATGCATTTGAAAAGTCTGTTCTTTTCAACATTGCTCAGTCTTGCTATGAATATCTCAATACTTACTTATTGGAACAAAAAGATCCCAATCCAATTATTGGTCATGCAAATTTATACCCATTCATTTTCATTGAGGATCGCTTTGTAAATGTAAGGGCAGTGGTCAGGAGTGATACATTTGAGGTAAAACCATATCTCTGTGTGATTCCAGTTATTTTTTCAAAATTTGAGAAGCTCTGGGACTGTATTGGTGTCAAAAAACAATTCACAAAAGAGCAATTTGTTGCAGCACTTGAGGAAATGAAGGCCATATATGGGTCTTCCCCTCTTTCCACTACAGACCTCCATAACTGTGTTGTAATACTTGTGAATGGGCTGTACAAAATCACAGAAGAAATTATTACATACTGTCTCATACCTGATGAAAGTGGTGTGTTGACATTTTCTAAAGAACTGAGATTTAATGACAGCCCATGGATGCCTATCTCAGCTGGTGTCAAGCTCTCCCATGAGCTGATACCTCGGCCAGTGGCCTGTCATTTTGGTGTAATGACAACAAGACATCATACTCTGAAAAATCACTTTGTCAGTGGATTTCCCCTTTATGCTAAAGAATTTGGACAATCTGAAAAACTAACTGTCAGGTTAAAAAATATAATTGATGCATATCCATCTAAAAAGGATATTCTGAAAGAGCTGATTCAAAATGCTGATGATGCAGAGGCTACAGAAATTCAGTTTGTGTGGGACAAAAGAAAACATGAGACAAAAAAGATATTTGGAGAGAAATGGGAACTGGTTCAAGGTCCAGCCCTTTGTGTGTACAACAACGCAATATTCTCTGATGCTGATTTGCGGGGTATTCAGCAGCTAGGAGAAGGAGGAAAACATGGACGTTTAGGGAGAACTGGGAAATATGGACTTGGCTTCAATTCAGTGTATCATCTCACAGATTGTCCATCTATCCTGACTGGTGACAAATGGCTCTGCATTTCTGATCCAAATCTACAATACATGGAAGGTGTAACAAATCAGGTCCCAGGCCGCATGTTTTTAATTCAGGATGAACTTAAAAAGTCTTTTGAGGATGTTTTTAATACTTTTCTTCCAGAAATGTTTGATCTCAATTCTGGAACCATGTTCAGGCTCCCTCTTAGGACAGAGAAAATGGCAGAAAAATCTGAGATATCTAGATGTACAGTCACAGATCGTGACATGAATGAACTTTACTGTGCCTTGACTGAAGAACCCGAGGAACTAATTCTCTTCTTGAAACACATCACAAAAATACAGTTTTTGGAGATCAGTGAAGATGGAAAACATACACAGTGTTCTTTCTTTATCGAAAAGAAATACACAGAGAAGGGCATAGTAAACAAGGAAAGCTTTCATAGACAAATTACAGAATCCCTCATGTCAGGAACAGCAGAACCCTGCAAAACCATATATGACATGCAAATCTCATCTGGAAAAAAACAAAGTCAGTGGGTCATTGCAGAGTACTTTGGCTTCTCAAATCAAATCCATGAGAGAAAAAACAAGAAGCATTATTTCAAAGTTCCCCAAGCTGCTCTGGCTGCATGTCAGAGCAGCCCATTAACCCGCACATTTACTGGTAGGGCGTTTTGTTCTTTGCCCTTACCTGGAAAAACTGGTTTACCAGTTCATGTGAATGCAAATTTTGAAGTGGATTCTTCTAGAAGGGACTTTTGGAAAGAGGATGGTGATAGTCTGAAGACTGAGTGGAACCAGTCGCTGAAAGTAAACATAATTTCACCACTCTATGCTGATCTGCTTGTACATCTCTGTTCAAACATAAAAAATGAAACACCTACAACTCTTGCATTCCTCAAGGCACAGCTAGAGAATTCTTGCCTTAACTACTTTCCATGTATTTCACCAAAAGTAGACCAAGTCTGGCATGAGATGATTCATGAGGTCTATAGATCAATTAATAAACGTGACCTTCCTGTCATACCCATAGTACACGCTGTTCCTCTTGAGTCATCACATCTTTCACAACAGAAATACACAGTTACCTGGTCAAGTGTGTCTGAACCACATTTAGAAAATTGTCCATATTTTACAACCGAGTACCCTGAAGGATTTTTACAAATTTTGGATGACACTGGCATGAAATTAGTTCCATGCTCTTTGAAAATGGATGAAATAAAAGAACATTTTAAGACAGCTGGTGTGAACGTGACAGAAATCAGTGCTTTGATGGTGATGGACTTCTTGAAGCAAAGATCACTGAATGATCCTTCTCAGACAACTTGTAGTTTGCCTTTGCCTATCAACCAGACTTTGATCAAAAACAAAACAAGATGCTCAATACTTTTAAACTTTTGCTTGACAAATGTCAGTGAAAAAAATATCCATGTTCTGAATGGGTTGCCTCTTCTCCTTACAAAAGATCAGATGTTAAGAGTCTTTGACTCTACATGCCAAAATTGTTCTCAAGATTTAGCAGTCTTTTCCAAGAACATCAGGAGATGTTTGCTGATATTGCTGTCAATGGAAAGCACATGCAAATTCTACATAAGGGAATGTTTATTAGGAGCTTAACAATTGCTATGGCAGCAACATATTTAAAAACAGAACTTGAGCAACTGCTCAGGCAATCATTGCCTGATGAAAGGTGGAAGCTCTACAAAGCAGAGAAAGACACAATCACATGGCTGAAAACTTTATGGAGATTTTTTGAGGATCAGGAGGGAAAAACTGAAAATGTCTTCACTGAGATAAAAAAGCACTTTAAAGATAGTCCTATTTTACCAGTAATATGCCTCAGTCAAAATAATACCCAATTCTTACAGACAATAAAGAATGTATCAAAAGTGATTCTGAGTCGAGATGAAAAAATTCCTTCCATTCTCATAAAACTGGGGTTCATGAACTTGGACACAAGCTTTTTCAATGATCTCAAGCATTACAAGCATATACATCCAGAGCTCCTGCAAATAGGAGACAGCAGTGCTGTCTTGGAACAGGTGTACCATGTAGCACAATCACAGTTTGAGGAGTTGTCTAAAGATGAATGTCAAGAACTTCAGAGCTTCTTACAGTGTGGGATCAGAGGTTCCAGTAACAAGAGTCAACATGTGTTGATGCTCAAGTCCTTGACCCTGTTTGAGTCAATATCTGGAAAACGGGAAAGGATTGATTTACACAGAAGAGTATTCCTTCTGAATTCCAAGCATCAGAAAGACTTTCCAAATTTGTTCTTTGTCGATGGATGTGACAGTATCTTCCTCAAACACAGTTTGGTAAACTTGGAATTGTCACAAATTCTGAGCATTCAGGTTCTAGATGATTTGGAGTTCTGTGTACAGTTTATTCTTCCTTCTGTGCACACAATGAAAGAGGCCAAACTTCTTGATTTCATGCGGTTGTTAGTGGAACTTGGAACAGTGGATAACAGGATTGTCTCTGCACTGAGAGAGGTCAGATTTATTCGAGACATCCACGGATCTCTTCAGATGGCTTCGTACTTCTATGATGACAGTGTTCACCTTTACCAGGTAATGCTTCCAAAAGAGAGATTTGTGCCTAAAACATTTTTGGAAAATTTTAAAGGTAAATATATTCATCATTTCTTGAAGGAAATTGGATTGAAACATCAAGTGTCTGATGAGGAAATCATTCAGTTTGCAAAGCAAATTGAATCTGAAATTAAAGACAATACTCCTTTAGATGTTCTTAAAAAAAGATCACAACTCCTGTTTAAGACTGTTTTATTAAAAAGTAATGACAAAAAGTCTGATTTACTGAACAGAGTAGCTAACATTAAATTCATCGTCCCAGTGCAAATCAATCAAAAACTTTGTGATTATCACAAAGCCTTCGCACAAGAGAGGGAGGTTGTTGAAGTCAGTGGATCATTGATTGACATAGACGACAATCACAATTTTCTCATATGGACATCTATGCCAGTCCTACCCTATGAACTCTGCTCACCACATATAATAAAGAAAATGAAGGATGCTGGAGCCTTGGAGACACCACCCCCTGAAAAAATAGCTGCTAATCTGAAAAACATCTGTATGACTAAGTGCCACACAGACGGATTGTTGGAGACAAGAAAAAAAATATTTTGTAAATCATATGCCTACCTACAGTCAATAGACTTTGATGCCTCTCTATTCTCAGACCTCCCCATTATCCTTGTGGAAAATGGCACAACCCTTGTGAAAGCTTGCCAGGCAGTACTTGTACTGTCTGATGCTCTAGAGTTTAGGCCTTACTTGTACAACATTCCTTCAATCTATATGAAATTTGAAGACTTCTTCAAGAAAATTGGAGTAGAGGAAAGGCCCACTATTGCTCAATATAGCACTATTCTTCAAGAAATATATTCTGATAGTTCTGGCAAAGACAGTCTTCAAGCAAATCAGCAGAAAACTGTGAAACGTGCTGTACAACAGCTGTTTTGCCTGCTGAAAGAGGAACAGAACAAAACCCATTTTTTCCCAAACAACCAACTTTATCTTCCTTCAACAGATGGAAGACTATATAAATCCAGCACTTTGTTTTTTAATGACACTGTCTTTCAGGCTACAAGACTTGGAGGTCCTTTGGAAACCAAACTGAAATTGCTGGAAAAATTAAACTGCTGTCATCTTGGAAATGATCACTATGAACATCAGATATTATTGCAGATCCTTCCTGAGCAAGTTCGCCCAAAATTTCTTTCAGATGTAATTTCTGAAAACCTGGAGGCATCAAATGTGCAATATTGTGATTATGAAGGGTGTGAATTTGGTGGCTGGTTTGACAAACATTTATCTTCGGCTGCATTTCTTCATGGACTAGTCTGTCTCATCCGAGACAGCAAAGGTGGGATTTCACATTCTGAAGCTGCAGAAAAGTGTGAGGAAATATTTTCTAAGATTGAAATTATCTGTTGTAAAACTCTTCAAACTGAGCTTCTGTTGAACCTTGAGGCACTTGAGGGTAGTAAGGCTGAAACAAATGTTTATGTGAAAAAACAGCAAGATGGATGCAGTTTCTACTTGAAACACAATGATGACATGGCACCCAAAGTAGTAAATGAAGTTAATATGTGTCTTACGAGAGAAATCAATGCTCTTCTAAATAACCGTCTAACTACCTCAAGCCTTCTAGTCCTAGGACGACTACTGCATTGTGACAACATGAAGGATGTGGAGAAAGCCTTAGAAAAATATGGCATTCATAACAGTGGCTACAAGGCAGAAGGACAAAGTTCCTTACCAAAACCTGGAGGTTGTATACCTGAAGAATGGCATGACTGTCTTGATATGAACTTCCTCAACAACTTTGAAAGTGGAGAGTATGTTGGCTTCAGCAAGGACAATTCTGGTGAATATTTCTACGCCATTGTTATTGAGCGAGTGAACGATCCACTGGGACAAGACAGACAATTTCCTGCCAGATATAAAATTCAGGTTGACAGCAATGCCTTCACTGAAGTAAGCTCTCTTGACCTCTACCAGTTTAAAAGAGAAAAGAAGTCAACTGTATCAAAATCATCCACTTGCACAGATATAGAACGTCTTTTGACATCTAGCCCAACATCTCCACCCAAAACAGTCTTTCCTGAGACATTGGAAGAGATTAAAAAAGAAATTGACCAAAGCTTGAACGAAATCTGGAAAATGTCAGATGAGGACAAACAAAAAGCTCTTAAACGTCTCTACCTCCGCTGGCATCCAGACAAGAACCCAGGCAATGAAGCACTTGCTACAGAGGCATTCAGGTATCTGCAAAAGAAAATTGAGGAACTGCAGAGAAGAACTACAACAACACCTTCACCTACAACTACAACAACTGCATCTGCACATAGCACACCCTCAAACTGGAGAGACTATCGAGATTTCTATGACATGTGGAACACAGAGGCACGAAGTCACAGGAGGGGACGTGAGAGGTTCTATCAGAACTTTTCTAGAAGGCACTATAACTTTTGGTCATACCACAGAGAAACTCCAAGGCCTAACAAACAGGAGGCAAAACGCTGGTATGAACAGGCTCGATGTGACATCAAAGCAGCTCATAATGACACTGGAGGAGATAGTTCAGAGTGGTGTCTGTTTAAAGTGCATCAGGCTGTGGAAAAAGCACTGACAGCAGCGATGTACAGGGGAAGTGGACAACAACCCAACAACTGCTCAATAACTAGCCTGGCTCTACAGGTGTCCCATCTCAGCTCACAGCTGGCTTCTTTACCAAACACTGTGAGGCTACTGACTGACCTCGGTGTTGATGGCAAAAAAACACAGTATCCAAACTATCACCAATTTCCTCACATTCCAAACAAGCAATTTGGCATTAATAATGCCATAAGGGCACTGGATATTGCAACAAAGCTTTTGGAAAAAATAGAAGAATACATCTATTGAGATTTTATACTGTTCGATAGAGGAAATAATTAGGATATTTTTGTTCTTGTTTTTGTATGTTTAGAACTGTTAAAACTGTTAACACCAATTTCCTCACATTCCTAACAATCTTTTATTAATAATGACCATGAGAGCATTGGATATTGCAACAAAGCTTATAATCTTATAATCTTGGCAATCAAATATTTTTTTTTACATTTATTTAGCACCGTTAACATGCTTAATGGAAAATTTTAAATATTTGTAACCATGTTTTGATCATTTTCATCCTGATTATATTTTTGCTTACTATTATATGTTTATTTCATTAGGCATTCTTGTAGCAAACAGTAGAGCATAGCTTTAGCAATAGCAATGTCAGTTTAATTGAATTCAGTTTCCAGAGACTAAATGAAATAAAATGTTTATCTTAAATGCCATGTCAGTTTCTTTGGGTAAAACTGTCTGCAAAATGTGCATTAAAAATGACATTATAATTAAAATCAATGTCCATAATTTAAAAGCATGGGTTTATTAAGAAATATTAACATAAGTCAAAAGCTGTTTCAACCAAATATTTACTAAATGACAGAACTGCAAAAAAAAAGAACACTAACAGTCACACGACCATCCTGCAATACAGATGCTGTATGTGCTTTACAATCCTCGCAGCAAAACCACTTCTTGCAATATAAAATATTACATGAATAGTGTCTCATGTTGTTCCCCTTACTGTTTGTGAAATTAAGCTTCGATTTGAGCAGCATCTGGTTTCCTCCATGCCACTGCAAAACCATGCCAAAAGTAGTTGTAGTTTTCTGGTGTCCCAGTAATAACTTATTACACAAATTCTGTACATAATTACAGCAGGCATACTGCCTGTCATTTACATAATGAAAACACAATAAAAGAGCAAGCATTGTTAAAAGTGGTTTTTACAGTGCTGGCCAATGCAGTGTACAGTGCGTCTGAAAAATACAAGCACATATCACACTTTACAACAGTAATGAACAGAAGAATAAAAGCCCTCACCTGCAGTGGTCATTTTTTCCTGAAATAGCGATCCCATCTGTTTGGCATTTTTTAATGAATTAATGGAAAAGGCTAATTTCTTTTCAATCTGTAATATGCAGGAGACTAAAATGTCACCTATACATTCATCTGCAGGAATATAAGATAATCTAGCCATGAACGGTGATGCCATACTCTAAAAAATAGTTCAAACTTGAAATGCTGATAATAATGTAAATTTGAGCAGAAATATTTTTCAGATTGGGACTTGGTTACCTGAATAAGACTCTTCATCTATTCACCGTTATTACCCTGATTCCTGTCCTGCACAGTCTAATGAATGAATGAAATATTTAACAAAGAATTGGGGGAAACATTTAAGGCAGGGAATGCATAAGCTTGTGAATTTATGGAGCAGCATATCCACAGCACACCTTCAGGACTGCTTTCTTGCAAAGACTTCCATTTCTCCATCTCACATCCATCCTTATTGCCATTTGGTCTCCAGATTAAACATTTACCAAAAATCGGCGTTGGTGTGAAAAGAGAACAAACCAAACAAAAACTGGTTTGTGCATTTTTACAGCTACAGCTTCTATGAAGGTGTAGTAATGCATTGAAATGAAGTGCGTTACACATTTTCACATGCCCTTGAAATTACAAAGGCGTAGTCCTGCAGTCTGTATCTTGTTTTGACATCAGGCACTCCATTGCCCCTTTTGGGCCGGTCCTCCTCACACACAGGGGAACATTCAGCACGCATGTGTCATGTGCAGGACAAGTGTGCTTGAATAAAAAATGAACTTTGTGTCACACAAGTAAAACAGGAGATGAAATCAAGTCATTTGCCCTGACCACTGAATCAGAGTTTTATTTGCAAGGCATTCTGACAGTTTGATATAAAAAATAAACTGCATAGCTCCATCAAGGACTCTTCATGTCTGTGGAGGAAGAGGCAAGCATGTCTGAACTTCCCCTGGCGCTTCCTTTGTAAATTTGCATATGCAGATATTCCTGGCATCTGGTTTCTTCTCCGTGTTACACATTCTCACATGTTGTAGGCCACATATATAGGGTCCAGCTGGTCCGCGAGGAAGCCGTCTCGCAAGTGCATGCGCTGCTTCTCTCCTCTGGAGTTGATAGGAATGACTCAGGGTCCACCACCACAACCACCCCCACTATGAGATAGTGCTCTTCCAGAACAACGTTGGTCACCAGAGCAACAAGATCCAGAGCTTCCTGTTCTGACCCCTCAAGCTCCACCACCACCACCAGGAGATTTGTCCACGTGAACACAGCACTGAAGAGAGGAGAGAAAAAGAGTGAGGAGAAGAAAGGTGCATTTAAAGGAATAGTTCACCCAAAATGACAATTCTGTAATCATTTAGTCTCCTCGAGTAGTTCCAGATCTGTATGGATTTCTTTGTTCTGACTGAACACAAAGGAAGGTATTTTGAAGAAAGTTTGTAACCAGGCTGTTTTGGGTCACCACTGATTTCCATTGTATTTTCTTTTTCCTACTATGGAAGCCAATGGTGACAAACTTTCTAAAAATATACATTCTTTTCAGAACAAAGAAATGCATACATGTTTGGAACTACTTCAGGTTGAGTAAATGATGACAGAATTTTAATTTTTGAGTGAACTATTCCTGTAAGTGTGAAAAACAGTATCAAAACATGGCTAATTTTGTTAATATTACCCATTAAAGGGTAATGAAATTAAAACATTTCATACAGCAAGATATTAATACGGGGAAAAAACAGTCTTCAGGAACTCTTAAAGCAGTGTTTCTCAAAGAAAATGACATTTGCGATACTTATATTATTGCATTGTAATGGTTGTTTCCATAACCCATATTATTCCCATATATTATACCCATATATCATATTATTTTCACTTTGTGTCATATTGTATGTTTAAACCACTGCTAGGGTATTTAATCAGTATTAGTCATATTCTTAGAATAAATATATTATATATATATATATATATATATATATATATATATATATATATATATATATATATATATATATATATATATATATATATATATCCCAAGGCCAAACCAGTTGAGAACCACTGTCTTAAAGGAATGCTTCCAGTTAAATTAAACTTTATCAACAGCATTCATGCAGTCGAGTATCTCAGAAATGTGACTTCTCCTGTTTGTCCTTTCCTTGATAAAGACGTGCACTTAATCATATTGAATGTGCACTTGTAGCATGCTTCAAATCTTGAAATATTATTTAAAAAACTACATGCAGATATTATAATAGTAATGAAGAGGAGTGTACGTAAAGTACGTTTCACGAAAAAGTACACATTTAAAAAGTGCACTTTGTAATAATGTCAAGCAACTAAATGATGTGCATACAAAGTACTTAACTGTAGTTTTAACACTAGTGTGTTATTCAGTATTACATATTAATACATATTAAATAATATACTAAATTGGATGTGCAATTAATATATTTAAATACGTGACATTTAAGTTTCAATACGAATGACATTAAAGTATATTTTAGTTTACCGTAAATGTTTGTCAGTACATTCAGCAGTACACTTTAACCATATTCCAAGAACAATATGAATAATAGGCACAAGTATAGGCTGCTTCTTTAAAGTATGTTTAGGAATGGTGTCTGTGTAGTTACCAATATTAGATTTAACAATGTTAGAGAATATTAGAATATCAATTAGTGTGTTTGACCTGCCAGCAATAATTATTTAGTGGTCTTAGAACTTTCGCATAACAAAAATACATCAACTTGTGTTTCAGGAAGTAAGTTAGCTGACAGCATGCCACAGATTGTATCTTATACTCAACACCTTTAACTCCTTCTTGTATTAAACTTCCTTTAACGCCAAGGAATTAAGTAAAAAAGTTGTGTTAACAGTGTTTAATCATGAGTGGTTAAGTAAAGATTTAAGTAAAAGGTTGAAATGATTTTAAAAACCATTGCTTACCACTCCGCGATGCTCTTATGGGACCTTATGACAGATGTTTCAATATCAATGGGATGGTAGCGCATTCCTCGCAGCTCCAGAGTCTCATCTAGAGAACCCACCACGTACAAGGCATCATGCCGCTCTGGAATAATGTGCAGAAACTATTTATTAGACAGTGCAACAGATTTTTGTCTGAGTATATCCCAAAAACAATGCGCGAACACTAAGTTAATTTATTAGCTTGTCAGGGTGTGTGCTGAACGTTTACTGAACATGAATTTAAACTGGAAAGTCACTTCAGAAATATCTGGAATGTGTTTGGTTTTCATCCCATGCGTACGGTACCTCCGCTGGCATCTGTGAGTTCTGTGCGCCGCAGGAAGCCGAGATATCCAGTGCGAGCCCAAACCGTCTGCGTGTCACCGAAGCTCAGTCTGGTGCTGAAGTGGTCAGCGTGCAGCGCCTCTTCACCATAAACCGTATAGTATCCTGTGGCATTATGGGGGCTGCTCACCCAGATCTGTTTTTAAATACAGTGCCATCAGCTCACCACACATGATACAATATAACAGACTCTGCAGGTAACACTACTTATTTGGGAGCTCAGATGTGGTTCTCTGTGGTTAATAACACTCGCGTTCACATTTCACACTCACTTCTCCCAGATGAGAATCTCCTAAAGGTCCTTTGGTCTCCGTGTTGGCAATTATAACTTTCACCCCAGGCAGAATCTGTGTGTTGAGAAATATAATACATTTCAAATAAATATTTAGTTTCATTAAATAAAAATAAAGTTTAAGATTAATTACGTTTTTATGTTTTTGAAAGAAATCTCTTATGCTCACCAAGGTTTCATTTATTTGATTGAACAGTAATATTGTGAAATATTTTTGTTTTAATATATTTATAAAATTAATTTATTCTTGTGATACAAAAATACATTTTCAGCATCATTCTTCTGTGTTACACGATCCTTCAGAAATCAGATTTACTGCTCCAGAAACTTTGCTATCATCAGTGTTAAAAACTGCTTAATGTGTTTTTAAACCTTGACACTACCATTCAAGATAAAAAACAAAAAAAAACTTTATTTAGAATGTATTAAATTGATCAAAAGTGACAGCAAAGACCTTCATAATGTTACAAAAGAATTGAATTTCAAAGATTTATAAAATAATAAAAAGTGAATGTAGCAGGAAAAACTTTTAAACCTTGGATTACATTTTTAATAATTGAGCACCAGTAAAAATATATAACAAATTACCGCATTAAAATGATTTCTAAAAATGATTGGCTTTGCATGTCAGTTATTTTCCATGCAATTATATTTCACAATATTAGTGTTTTATACTGCAAACTGTATGCTACATCAAATAAATGCAGCTTTGGCTAGAATAAGAGACCATTGTTGCACAAACATAAAAAATTTGAATTCCTCCGAACTTTTACATTGCAGCGTATTTGTTATTCAGAAAATATCTCACCTTCCCAGATTCCATCAGTGGCAAACTGTGCGGCGATCCTCTCTCAACTAATCGAACCCTGAATGATTCGAAAAAAGAGATCATATACAACTGAACGTTTTTAATTAAAACACTTAAATTACATACATATTGGTAGATAAACAACAGAATATAGACTGGCGATCTTAAGGGTTTGTTATAGCACCTGTCATGTCGCAGAGCCCTCATGTCTAGATATACTGTGGTAGGATCCGGCCCAGCGGTGCCCTGCAAACAAAGAGAGAGCTCCGTGATATATCTGCCACCACAGATTCTGTGTTCATTCTGCTGATCCACCTTCAGGCACTAACACATGTACTCCGTTACCCTGAACCAGCGCTGATATTATACGTGATGACACATAGGACCTTCTCGAAAGGATAATACGCTGAACATGGATTCTTAAAGGCAAAGTGCGTCATTTGTTTTGCTATAATTTCTTTTAATAGGCAGTGACAACTACAAGCCACCTGCACGTTGAACTATAAGCTCAGCGGTGCTATCAAGGCAGATCTTTTGTTTGTTCGACCGGTCTGACACAGAAACATCGTATCAAACAATTCTGTTTCCGCTTGTGAAACAAATGACAGATCGTAAACAGTAAATGCATTCCCAGCACGACATGCTTTACCTCCACAGACGGAAGTAGCAGAGAATTTGTCATACGTTTCCTTTAAAGGGATAGTTCGGTCCAAAATCGAAATGTTTTTGTGTAAAGGTTAGTAAACTGTTTTGGGTTTTGCTTCCTATTGACCTCCACTGTAAACATATAATGAAAGTCAATGGGAACCGAACTTTGGGGTGAACTATCAACTTAGTCACTGTAAAACTGTTTTTCTCTTAGTTCTCGTAAAACATCTTACTCTCGTTGCGGTTTATTGTAAAGCATTATTGGATGGAATGAGGCATACAACAGTTACGATGACCCGCTCACGAATGTAACCTCTGTATTGCAAACACAGCTCGTATATAAGTGAGTTTACACTACTGTATATGCACAGCTACAAGCGTTGCTTGGGCACAGCCTAGAGTGAATATATAGTAAGTGCATGGCCAAGCACAAAAGCTGTGAAGAGCAGAGCAGGCATATGAATACATTCTGTCAGAATAAATGAAAATCAAGCATATAGACATTAAAGTCGCTTTTCATTAACAGACGCTTGCCATTTTTTGACTACTTAGATAGACGGATAGATATATATATAGACAGACAGACAGATAGATGAGATTAGTACACATTAGTACACTGCAAAAACACTTTTCTAGCCTAGATTTCTTTTTTTAAATCAAAGATTTTATAGAAAATATTTTCTTGTTTTCAGAAAGAAAGAGTTTTTACAATAATCTGCCAATTTGAAATAACATTAATTATCTTAACCCGCTGGTAGATTATTTTGATTGTTCTAAGCAAAAAGCCGCTTAATTTTGACTTGTTTTTTTCTGAAAACAAGACAATATTGAGAAAATCACGATTTAAGAATTTCTCGATTTTTTGGCTGGAAACAAAACAAAAAAAATCTAAGCTAAAAAAGCAGTGTATATGGATCATCTCATTTCGTCTTATGAAATAATATATGGTACTGTGTGTAACAGTGCTGGCACACATATTACAATATAATGAAAACTATTACATACGTAGAGACTGGAAGCGAAGCATTCTTTATGTCATGCACATGAGCATTTCACACACACGCACACACAAACAGAGGCATATGAAAAGCAAAGCCTTTACAAGCGTCCTGGAAGCCCCCTGCTAGCACCCCTGTGGTCCCCATCTGGGTCACAGTACCTGCTCAGCCAACTTGCCCAGCCTGTTGGGCTGACGAGAGGGCAGGGAGCAGCAGACAAACACAGGCGTACATTTAATACACAAACAGATACATATACATACAGTTACAGACGGGCATCCAGGCCAGTGAACAGAACATAAGGGTACAGAAAATGATTTTTAAACAGTTACGGCAGATAAAGGCCCATTCACACAAAGAGCGATGCAACAAAAAATACAACAAAATATTTCAAACCAAGTGCGATATTAAATTTCGATAACCTTGGAGAAAACGCTATATCAATCCTATTGCAATAACAAAACGATATACGAGATTTATAGTGCATTATACTTGTCATGATAAAAATCGTGGACGCTTTGCACTTAATGTGAACGGGTCTTTAAGAAGGACACGTTTAAGTTCTACAACTCACCTGAAGACAAATGGCCACATTGACCCTGCAGCCGAAGGTGGTGCTGACGGCCCGCGAGGAGAGCCCCAGATCTTTGAAGATCTTGGAGAAAGACTGTGTGAGTGTGATGCGAGGGACGTTCTTCAGCCACCACCATACAGGTCCGTACACCACGACAGATTCACATTCCTCAACTACAGGTGCACAGAGGCAGGTTAAACTCAAATCAAATACAGCTCATGCCCTTGATTAGGTTTACTAAGGGTGCGTGACTACTGTATATTACTGACCCGCAGAGCTTCGGTCTGGGAGCCCAGGCCTTTGGTACACATCTCCATCACGAATCACGAACAGAAGCGTCACTCGTACTTTATACTGACTGACAGCAGAAAGCCACAGAGACGGATTGCTCTCCAGCTCCAGGGGAGGAACCAAAATAGACTGATGGCCGGAGTACACACTGCAAACACGCGCACGATTTACATTACTGAGCGTTCACGTAAATAGTATAATATTAGAGTATCCGAGGCGTGAACTGTCTCTCACCTGCAGAGACACCAGAGGGCAAAGCCCAGGCCACAGTAAGGGTCCAGACAGATGGCGATCTGTCGAGAGGGGTACAGCTCACACTGCAGCTTGATAGAGCGACACAAGGCACTGGTGGCAGCATGGGACATCTGTGAGAAACACACAGCGTTAGAAACGTCAAACCCACATGAAATGAACGTGTCACTGGCTACGGCACGGCAGGTTAGACTGCACCTTGACCCCAGCAAGGATTCCTGTGGTAGAAACACTGAAGTCCAGGTAGGCGAGCATCTCTGGGGTGGGAGGTTTGTAGATCTGGGGGATTCTCTTTCTTGGGAGATCATCTGAATGGAACGAATTAACAAGGTTTATTGTTTCTTTTAACAAGGCAATGCAATCATACGGTAGTAAAAAAAAACTGTAAATGATGTCTTTACCTGTGTCCAGTATCAATGGCCACGTTTTAATATCTACAGCAGCTGCCGCCTCTTTGGATTTCAGTAGTTTCATTATTGCTTGAGTCGTCAGAATACATACAGACTTACTGACCTGTCGAAAACATATGAAACAGGGTAGAAACGTTACAGCAGGGAATAAAAAAATTGTTTTTAATCAATCAGTTACTGGCTAAAATAACACTAGTTAATATATTCATTCTTAAAACACACACACAAAATACAGTCTACATATATTATCTAATAGAATTAGTCCCAAAAATATATGCTATTTTGATATAAGTTTGACTACAGCTTACTCGAATGAGAAAAGCTTTAGAATTATTTGTTTGCAATGACACTTAATTTGTTAATTAGTAAAATAAAATAAAACAACCCCTTATGAGTAACATCACCCTCATAACCTAATAACGAGTAACAGTTTTTACAGCATTTATTAATCTGTTAATGTTCATTCATAAATATACAGCAAAAGTTAGTTAGTTAATAGTTAATAATTAACAAAATTAACATTATTGCTGAAATGTTACCTATAAAATTCTAATACAATAATAACGTCTGGTCTCAAGGGGGCGCTAGTTTTCTGTTTATTGTCTTGGGAAGCATGGCCATGATAAACAGCACGCGCTGCACTGAAGTTACCTCAACAATCATTTTAACGGTTGGCAGGGTTGTGGTTAGGTTCTGCGGGTGTGGAGGCCTGACGGTGACCGGAACACAGCCGGCGTACAGACAGCCATAGAAAGTGGCGATCAGATCAATCCCTGCAAAGCAGGAGGACAGAGAGCTATTGAGCCCACAGAACCTGAAACCCTTTATTACACCGCAGTAATATAAGTCTCTTTCTCTCTTACCAGGAGGATAAACAAGTGCTACGTGATCTCCAGTGTTAAGCCGACCCCTTTCCATCAGCGCTACGGCCACGCGCTCTGCCCGCTTGTGCAGCTGTACACAGGAGGCTGTGTTGGCCACGGTACCCTGAAAAAATAAAAACACACCAAGTGAGATGATAGTGCTCCGAGTCAGACTGTGTATTCACGGTTTCCTGGGCCAAGGGGTATGATGAGCTTGTACCTTGGCGTTGAGCAGCAGAAACAGGGGGTGATCTGGTGTGGCCTGAGCTCTCCACTGAAGAACATCCTGCATGTACAGGAACTACAAGAGGAGAGAGATACATTCAGACAACAGCACACCCTGTGATTAAGTGCACTTGTTGTATTAAAAGCGCACCTGCAGTTTACTTTAAAATTCAGATGCAACTTGTATTTGCAGATAATATAATATTAATTTAATTAAAATCCTCTTATGAAAAAATACTATAGCAATTTATAGTAAATACTATAGACTTTTAGTAATGTTTCTGTGGGCGGAGCTTAGATGGAGGCACTCCCACTGACCGCTTAACTAATGCTAGCTACCGTATTAATATCTGGAGAAGTACCTACTACTATCTAGATTTTACCAGCATGTAAGATCGCCCGCTGTCCGGGACAGCCATTGTTATTAAAAAAGGTAACTTTAACAGAAGGAATCAGATCGGCCGACCCTACACACACTCAAAGGATGGACAAACTGACAAGATTACCAAAGAGAAACTCATTTCTTATTTTCGGTTGCTTTGCACACAAAAAGTATTCTTGTAGCTTTGTAAAATGTGTTAGGATCCTTGCTGTCTAGGTCAAAGAGCTCTCAGATTTCTTAATAAAAGGTCTTACAGAAAATACACGAGGGTGAGTAAATAATGACAACATTTTCATTTTTGGGTGAGCAATCCCTTTAAGTCTTTACTTATGCAGGTCAAAAAAGCATTCTAAATTTCATCAAATTGCATTTAATAAAATCTTTGTATAATACATATTCATAAAAATCCAATTAACACAGAGTTAAGTGTTTGAAAACATTACATTAAGTTTGCATTTAAGCACACTCTTTAAAACAAAGTATTTCCATAATGAATACTCTTTTTTTCAGAAGTATCTTCACTGACTTCATGAAATGGCGTTGATCTCTACCTGATCATTGTCCTCCAGCTGTGAAACATCTCTCCCACAGGCCTGTGCAATCCTCTTTCCAGCCACTAGGTTTCCAACAATCATGGAAGCAGGACCCACCTCTGAAACAACAGGTCATGTGATGAGGTGCAAAGTATGGATAAAATGAAAAACAACCACCCAGGACTCACACAGGCCTCACCTGTACCCGGCTGCTTCTGTCTAGGTTTGGGAAGGTTGGTGACGCAGGTATGGGGGCACATGAGGACGTTGCAGGGGTGCAGGGCTCCCTCCAGGAAGCGCTGTTTGGTCTCTGAGATGTGGATGCCGCCCAGAGGAGCTTTGGGTAGTGTGTTAGCCGGCACCAGAGCCAGGCAGTACACTCCCACCTGATGGATGCTGTCGATAGCCTGGTAAAAAAATATGTATGTGTGTGAGTAAAGACTTCACACTCACTTGTTTTTTTAAATTGCAAAAATGCATACGGTTTTCCGTTAGGCTTAGGCTTAAAGCTGCAGTCTGTAACTTTTTTTGATTAAAAATGATCCAAAATCAATATTTGAGAACGTACATAACCAGTGAGTTTTCAAAACTATCGCCTTACTTTAGCCAGATTCTCACTCTTAACTTACAATAATGTTTTATAATAGAGTTTTTGAGTGTTATGGGTTATGGGTTTTTGCATGTAATTCGAGCATGGCACTGCGTCATTGCTTCATGTCTAAAGCAGCGTTAACCAGAAAGGATTATATGAATGAATGTGAATGAAATTCGATTATATTCCAGTTTTAAATGTGCTCATGATTACAGATGGCTTGGATTACACAAGATGTGTATTTCAAAGACAAAACCATGAAAACTGAATGATGTGTCAATCGGAAATGAGATTGTCACGTAAATTGAAATCTATGCGCTAATACACACTTTACACAGTGACGTAATGCTGATGTTCTTTAAAATGTGAGAATAAAGTATATTAATGATAATAATTTGAGGTTTGATGTAATATGAGCTAATGGATCTTTGGATTTAATCACTGGTTTGAAATGCGATTGTAATGCTTCACTAATAGTGATAACTTTTCACTTACTTAATAAAAATATATTATTATTTGGGTCACATTTCAAGATGTAGACGAGAATCTGTGATTATTAAGTACAGCAGTGGCTGAAGGCTACACATTCACCTCAAAACATTAGATTCGTCCTTGCCGGAGCTTAATTCACGGCATGGGATATAATTCCAGTTCCAGATTTTATAAACATAGATAGCGAAAAAGAGGCAAAACTAACTGACTGCAGCTTTTAAAATATGTTTTTAACTAGCTGTGTTAAAAAGACAATAGAAGTCTATGCAGTGTGTGTAAATGTGAGTGTGTTGACCTGCAGCACACGACTCATCCACTGGAAGCTATCCTCCTCCGAGGCGTCTGGTCTCTGTTCTGCCACCACAACAATGCGTTCGTCATGCAGCACCGATACAGAGAAAACCGCAATCCTGACAGAGAACAGAGATGCAGCCCTCAGTCTGAGCAGAGATTCATGCTCATCTCAAGTCGAGAGTAAATGACGCTTGAGCTACCTTCCTCTGTACACAAACTTCATGGGCTCCACGGCCAGCGCTGTGGCCACCACGTCATCTGCGTTATGTCTCCGGCCGCTCACCACCATCAAGCCATCCATCTTTCCCACCACAAACACCAGATTATCCTGTAATACGAGAAACAATCCAGAAAAGATGTGTTGATTTAAAAGACGGTTCTGTTTCAAAAGCAATGGTTTAAGACATGTGAACCCACCGGCCCGATGAAGCCCAGGAGAGATGTGCGTGTATAGGGTCTGTCACTGATTGGAGCTCCTGATGACGTCACGGGAATGGTCTGAAAGCAAAACAACAGTCTTTATTTCGCTGCATCACTAACTTTTTAACAGGATTATAACATATAGCTTATAGCTCTTTGCAATGGTGAGTGGTTTTCGTTATCTATATTGTCGTAGGGAAAATGCTCAAGCCTTTCTAGAGACGACTGCTTGAATCATAAGCTCAGACATTTCTGTAAAGTGTAATAACAAAATGCCTACAGAATGGCTCAGTGAATCTTTGACAGAAATATTTAACTAACTAACTAAGGTTGCGCATTTAATCAAAATAAAACCAAAATCTAATATTAATTGAACAACTCTAAATCTATACAAATCATCGGACCTTCTGTATACCTCAAAAACATTCTTGGTCATGCCTGGCAGACCATAGTAGGAGATTCCTGTACTGCTGGAGCTCACACAGATTTCTCCAACCTCATCCGTTCGACACAGGTATGGCGTGCCCTCCACCCGGATCACACACACAGCGCAGCGCACACACACACACACACACACACACACACACACACACACACACACAGAGACAGTACATTAGTTCACAAGAGAAATCAAAAATTCGGAATAATAGAATGTTAAACATGGATTGCCATAAAAACATATCATTTTAAATCACACTTTTCATCCAGTCAAAGCTGTTTTTCAGTAAAGCAGGTCTCACCTCCAGGCATGACCTGTCCTACATCCTGGACAGTGAGCACGGAGAGCTTCTCCTCTGTGTCTACTCGAATCACCCCATAACTCAGACCGCTCATGGACAGCACTGCCTTACCCGGAGGAGGAACACCCATCTCTGGAGGCCTGAACACACACAGACACAGTCAGTCGACATGCATTTGGGCTCTGGAAAATGACACTGCCATATGCAAAGCGAAATGCAAAATGCCATTGTCCTTTCTGAGACGCTATATGAAATAATAAGCGGAGTCCTGCATGTACAAGCACAGTGGTGGTTTCACAGTAGTAAGCTGCTGTAATGTCACCGGTGTACCTGCGGATGGCGACAGTCATGGCCTCGGAAGAACTTGCACATGGGCAGATCACCTCTGGCCGAAGACCACGGGCCTGAAAGACGTTGAGGAAGGCATCGCAGGACGAAATAGACCCTGCATTTCAATATACACAGCATGCTTAATGTTCTAGTGAGAGTCAAGGATGAGTTCCATTCGATTTGGAATTAAGTGTTTACTCACATGGGTTTGCTCCATCAGCAACGATGAGCATGCGGAGAGAACTGAGACTGATGTCTCTCTGATCCCGCTGCGCTAAAAGTGACCAGTGCATGTCCCTGGATTTCACCACTGCTACACGCGCTGTTTGAAAAACAGGACATGGAAACATGCAGACAGTCATACAGCAAGTAATCAGTGTAGTAACAGCTATGATGTGAAACGTTTCTTACCGTCTGCACAGAGAAGCAGTATTAAACTTAAAATTACGTGTCACTGCAAAATCTGCAGGTTTTCTTAAAATGCTCTGTTTGCATAATACACAACATTTTTGAACAATTTTAATCCAGCAGAATGTATTTTGTATAAAAAGTTCACAAACTCCTCTTTCTGTAGTTACATCATTCCACCTGTAGGTGCAAAAGTGTCTTTTTCAATATTATGAATGAATCTTCATAATACATATGATCTGAAGAAACGTGGAGTATAGAGTACTCTGCTGTTCGGAGGTTTGAGATCAGTGGAATAAAAGAAGTTTGGAATAAACTCTTGGAACTGAGCCAATAAAAAGCCCCTAATCTGAAGAAAATACATTTCAATTTTAAATAAACAGCAACTACATCTTATTTAATTCATTTGATTTATCCACACATAAGTGGTCATAGTTCTGTGGTAAAGATCATGACACACAGGCTCACCTTTATAGGTGTGGACTTTCTGGATCCAGGAGAGAGGTTGACCTTCATCAGTGAGTACGGGATGCTGATCACGTGCATTCGGTTCATCACACTCTGAACATCACCATGACAGCCGTTGCCAAGGACACAGGTTAAGAAAGCAAAAGACAGCTGGATGAGCGCGAAGGGATCTAACTCTGTATCAGTGTGAGTGTATGCGAACATATCGAACATGTGTCTGACTTACCGTGAGGACCCCGTGCCACAGACCAGCATCTCGCTTGAAGTCCAAAACATTTGTTATAATTTCACCTACAGTGAGTAAAATCACAGTAAATATTTTGTGGTGTATAATCCAGTAATAAATGGTGTGATGTATGTGACAGCAGCAAATAAACCATTATATTAAAACCTTCTTTTTTTAATCTTAGTTCCCCCTGGATAACAATTACATGTGCAAACCAGTTTTAAAGGTTTATACAGAGGTGGAAGAAGAGGGTAAGAGTGTGTTCACTGCAGGAGCTGCTGTGTCTGGTTATTTAGAGAGTGGAAGTAGGACACTCTAGACCTGCAGTGGCCGGTCTCAGAAGAGCCTGTGTGTTTGCGTGGAAGTCACACACACACACACACACACACACTCACCCTCTGTGTATCCATGAGCCTGTGTGAGAGCATGACAGTGAGCCAGCATAGCAGAGTGAGACACCGTGATGCCCATAGTGCTGCCCTCCTTACTGGTCTTATACTGCGTTCAGAAAGACAGACACACAGTTAGAGAGACGGATGGATAGATGATCAGATAAACCGACGGATGGATGGATGACAGAGACAGACAGATTAGATAAAAAGTAAAAGGAAAGGGATAAAATGATCAATGGATGGGCAGATAGATAGATAGATAGATAGATAGATAGATGATGGATGGATGGACAGATAGACAAGCAGAAAGAAAGAAAGAATGTTTCTGACCTCTATGTATGCAATCTCGTTGCTAGCGTCTCTTAATGGAGGATGCCAGTCTTTAGGAGGCTTTACCACATGCTTTCCGTCAGTGACGAACCACAGCAGCCGTGGCCAGCCTGTAAAAACATACACACGCTTTATACCCGAGGAGAAGAAACAGCAGCATTAAACAGAGATGAAGTGGCTGGCTTGTACGGATCACCCACCCTTAAAAGTGACAACTTCTCCGGTCTGTGCTTTGGGCAGACCCTTCTGACAGGCATCAGTGGTCAGGGCCAGAGTGACCCCACAGCTGCCCAACAGAAACCCCACCTGCTGACTGCCTGCATCCTGATGAGAGAGACACACACAGTCATCAATACAACACCCATCTGCAGTCCACTCACTCCCCCTCCGCCTTTCATCACTAGCACGGCATTAAGGCATCGTGTGTGGTATCTTGTCCTTCATTTTAAAGGATTAGTCGTCTCCATCAGGAACATTAGCTCTATTAATCAAACCTAATGCGCTTTGATGCCTTCAGCTCATGACAGCTCACAATACCTTTAGATAGAAGACATTCAGGTCATTTACAGAAGAGAAAATCCCAAGGACCGTGTGACTGGTTATTCACGTATGCTCACATACCAATGCTTAGAAAACAGTACTTATCTTTTGATTAGCAGTATACTATTCGTGCTCATACCATACAGTAGTTTGAGTTTTGAAAAAAAATAAAAGCTTTTTTTCAAGGATAATGCTGTGATGTGAGGATGTCATATAGTGTGTTTTCCTGCAGGGGGCTCTATCGTGGTTGAAATCTTTGATGGTGTTTGTTGTCTGTGTGCTGGTGTAATGCTGATTAATACCTTTCTAGTGAGTGGCACCTCTATGGGCACAGGCACCAGCTCCGCCAGAAGGCATCCATAAAAGCCACCATAAACATCACAGGATCATTGTTGGGAAACACAAGTGCAACCTGCGGAGATATACACAAAGGATTTATGTGAACCTCTTGCATTAAAGGAATAGTTCACCCAAAAGAAAAAGAAAGTCTGTAAGTCTGTTTTGGGTCACCATTGATTCCTATAGTAATTTTTCCCTAGCATGGAAGTCAATGGTGACCCAAAATAGCCCTGCTTCCTTTCTTTAAAATATCTTCCTTTGTGTTAGGCAGAACAAAGAAAATCATACAGATTTGTAACTTCAGGGTGAGTAAATGATGACAGAATGTTCATTTTTGGGTGAACTGTCCCTTTAAGGTTATTCACTGCTACTGTTTTTGTGTTACTTGTATTCTGTGCAAACGCACACACATTTATATAAATAAAACTAAAACATTTCTAATTGTCATGTAAGATTTAATCTAGGTTTTAAATCTAATATTTCTCTTAACAAAACAATGTTTTAAATAATTTTAGTTAATAATAAAACTAAGTTTCAATTTCAACTAAGTTGGTCATGTCATTTAAATTGTATTAAAATTTAGCTAAACATGGTCAAACTAAATGGTTTTGGTTAATTCTGTTATTTTAACACAGTTTCTTATTGGATTTTTTTTTCTTTTTGATATCACAAAATAGCTTAGAAAAGTGTATGAGAATTGAAATTGGGACTTACTTACATTTACTAAGCCTACTTAGTCTACTAGTTTGTTTGAACATGACTTTATGGTAACCTGCTATGTCTTTGATCAGTGATGAAAGAAGACAGGATCCTGCGAGGAGCAGGATCTTGCATGACAGAATGGACAGTTAATGCAAGGTGTAAAAGGATGTGAAAGTGCATGAAAGGACACTCACTCTGTCTCAGGCCGCAGCAGTGGTTCATTCCTGGTGCTCAGTTTGTTCAGCAGCGTATAGGCAAGTTTCTGACTCCGCGTCCACAACTTCCCTCACGGAAACATATTTACAAAACACACAATCAAACCTACACTGTTCCCTTAGGAATGAGAGTTCATGAGTACACTAGCACTACACATAAATAAAAAGCAAAATGCATAATATAAGAAGAAGATATAAGCAGTACATTATCGCTGCATTCGATTCAATGGGAGGTTCTGCTGTACCGTATGTTAATGTATAGAGCGGGTTTTCGGCATTGTCCAGTGCGGTGAGGCAGGGGCTCTTGGGTTGCGTGGTGCCCCAGCGCTGTAAGAGGCCAGTAATGACGGAGGCCAGTTAGTGACCACCCCCAGAGGCTCCCCATTCAGGGTCTCATCTCACCCCCTCCTAAGACTTGGCTGGTTTGGATCTGGATGCTGGACTGCAGATGATAGAAATCATCTCAGAGACAGGCATGAAATATTAAAGCATCAGTATACAACAAAGCTTATATTCACCAACCATTATATTCTACTAACTTACCCGTGCGGTTTGCTTTATGCAAATAAACATTATGCAGATTTTAGGCGGATTATATATAAACAAACTTTCAGATACTAAGACATTCAGTCAGTGTAATTAAAAATCTATTATTTGCCACCTATGAAATGCATTATTGTTTTGGCTTATTGAAATCACTACGATGAGTTGAGTCTCCTGCCTATATAGAGTGTTTAATATCATTTCTGTGGCTTGATGATAGATGCTGGGTTTTGGAGCAGAGTTTATGTGAGAGTTATTTTAAATGTCACTAAGCATCTCAGGGTGACTTATGCATCCCGAGGATGAGATGTGACACGGCTTAAAATAGATTTGATTGATTTTGTGTGTCTGGAACAGAAAGACAAAGAAAAGCAGAGAGAGAGAGAGAGAGAGAGAGAGAGAGAGAGAGAGAGAGAGAGAGAGAGAGAGAGAGAGAGAGAGAGAGAGAGAGAGAGATAGAGAAGAAGAATATAAAGTAAAGATGCTGCTGCTAAGAGAATATTAAAAGAATATTTCACAGCATATTTTCAAGAGATGTAAGGAATGGCTAGCTAAACAAAAAGAGATAGATTCACAGGGTTTCTCAAACATTTTAATAACTTTAATAACCTGCAAATGTGTGGATCACTGTACCGTACTGCATATAACAACTATATTAAATAATAATCACAATATTAAAATAATATAAATCAAACAAATTATATATGAATCAAGGTATATGTTAAAACATGCCATTCATTTTCTGAGAAACTGACTTGAGCAATAATTTGTAAACATTTCAGCAATTTAACTGCTGAATAAAATCCTGACTTGAGATTGACCAATCAGAGAAGTCACTGTTACCACAGAAACAGGAGCAGGTAACTGCACACTCTCAGTAAACAGGTCCACTTTCTCAATATGTATGTAATACGTATGTGACAAATAAAGAACCTTGAACAAGACTTTTTTTTAATGCAATACCATTCATACCATTTTTTTTGTTTAGTTTTGTTTATGTTTTTGAAAAATGTGTGCTCTGCTTTCCAAGGTTGCAACTGCAAAAATATTATTATGACTTAAAATGAATATATTTAATATATGTTTGAATTTATTCCTGCGACAATTTTCAGTGGTCATTGCTCCAGTCTTCAGTGCCGTCACATGATCTTTGAGAAATAGTTTTCATATGCTGATTTATATACATCAGTAACCTAACCTGTCTTTGCTAAAAAAGAACCGTTTCAGCCCTTTACAGTGACATGACACACATCAGGTAGAAACAATTCACAAATATGTTGTTATGTTATTGTCCTGTCTCCTGGATCAGAAGCAGTTTTTGACTAAATAGCAAAATGTTACAAATAAAGATATTCAATCTAACTCTTCATGTTTTTGTAAAACCCTTTTGTGAGATTAAAGTATATATATATATATATATATATATATATATATATATATATATATATATATATATATATATATATATATATATACAGTATATTAAGTGTGAGATGTTCTCTGAAGGAAATGTGATTGGTGTTTGTCCTCGCTACCATGATGTGACATTTCATTACAAAAGAACTCAATTTCAAGTCTAAACTATTTAGCATTTGACTGAGGTTCCTAGTTTAATGCCAGTAAATCTTTTTTTTTTTTGCCAACTTTTGCCTGCCAAGTGTATTGGTACAGCTCTCCTCAGTTAGCCACATAATTTCAATTTCATAATTATAAAACCCTATAGCAGATAAAGGATGCATTCTGGGTTGAACTGAAACGTTCGAGGCCCTCGATCACTTGTAATCTGCAAGGGCACATCTGATATGTTTGCCTTTTTTTTCTTCATCAATTAGCTTGATGCACCATTCTATGGATATGCTTGAGCTCTTGGAAAGAAAATAAAATTACGAATAGGTAAAATACCGACATAATAAATGGATTGTGTCACAGTCGGTGTTTGCGTTGTGGTACATGGAGCACATACAAAGACTCGAAGTGAGGTATGTCAGTGCCAACTTTCTTTGCCCACCACCTGACTTGATCAAAATGGTGGTGTGAATTCCCCCAAGGTAAGTGAGTTTGTATCTAAAAGTGAAAGGAGACACATTCCTAGACAGGTGGAGCTGGGAGGTAGAGGTTTCAGAAGAACATGCTGCAGGACCAGCTTACATTGAACACTTAACCAAACTATTTAAATGTTGAACAAGCAAGATCATTAGCTGAGCAAACACCACGTGAATTAGATTTCTAGATGTAACCTACCGTCCAAAAGTTCCTCAAAATCATCAACAAAGAACTCGTAAAGGGGTCTCTTTGGCCTTTTTAAGTGTTTAGGAGCTGCTGAATCTTAGAGGACACTCGACTGTTGACTGGAGCAGCCTTTAGACAGAGATAGTGTCAGGAGAAGATAGGACATAGAGAGAGAGAGAGAGAAAGATGGAGAGGATGAGATATAAAAAAAAGCAGGGGAAAGGTCACTGTGAAGGATGGTGGGGACAGTTTCACACAACAGTCTGTCAGTCAATGTAAGGCCGTATGCCCATGGGGTTGGTTAAGATGGTACTGAGCGTGCTCAGTAGAGAACACCTGACCCAGAGCATCAAAGACTCCTTGACTCTGATTGAGGCAGCTGGACTCATGCTGCCTAGCAACAAGCACGCTACCCAGCCACCCATCTCATCAACCATTCATGAGCTTTCTTCTGAAAGAGTCCGTCTGATCGTGCTCTATATGCTTTACAGAGGGCTTTAGGATTACTATAGTTTAAATAGATTAAAACTCCATTCACATGAAACACAGGGACAAAAGATTCAATGAATAAGTTAATACATGTTAAACAATATCACAAGAGCACCAGGGTCATTCTACAAAGCGTTGCAAACATGTCTGAGCAATTCCCCATGAATAATACGTATAAATAGTTATTTATTTTACATAATCTGAAGAAAAAGTATTTTAAAATGTAGACAAACTAAGTAATAACAAAAATAATACACTTAAAATTGAATGTAAAATAATGTATTTTAGGAGAACATATTTTGCAAATTTCCATTGCAGTATAAACTGTTCTTTTTATAAAATGCTAGAATTTAGCATACAGAAACACCACAAAATGACCCATGCACAATGAAAAAAAAAGAAAATAGCTTTGTAATTTATAGTGTAATAATTATGTTACATTACCAAAAACAAAATGTCTGAGGAACATTTCTCAGCTGGTTTATAACAGTTAACGTAGAATCACCCATGAAATGCTTCAAAGTGCGTGACAGTTAGGAGAGAACAGAACCAAACATCAAGACACAACGATCATCTTCACATGATGAATCTATACTTTGGCCTGTGTGGGTGTATATATGCATGACTGAGATGCTCTCTGACATCCCTATCGTCAGGAGACACTGTCTGTCTGCCCTCGTCTCTGTCTGCATCTCACACGTGCTCAAAGTACCCAGAATTCACTGCAGGACCGAGGAAGCCTATTACCTCGCGCGTGAGGATAACCACAAACATAACTACTGTTGTCCTGCCTCATAAGCCATATTAACCTTATTAAACATAATGATCACGCACTATCACTAGCGCTTTGTGGCTAACGTGCAGCCAAGCTGTATTCGCCAACAAAATGAACAAAAATATACCACTTATGAACATGGTGATATTATAATACCATGTTTTCTTTACTGTTGCAGCTCTACAGTATTTTTTGCAATACCATGCAAAGTACAAGCGATATTACAATATCATAATGATTCAAATTCACATTTAACTAATGTATTTATGTAAAAGTGCACATCATTAAAAACAATAAAATCATGGAGCATAGCATAACCTAATTGTTAAAAGCAAGGACCATCTGTCTAATTATCTCTTCACACTTTTACTTAAATATTAACTTTCCCTTGTGAAAAGAAGTGCACTTAGCTGTAGAGAATGTTCTATTTCAGCCCCAAATCATATAATAAACAACAACTGTACTGTACTGATAATATCAGATATAAAAAAAAGTGTAATGCATGTTTTATGATTTAAATCGTTTCTGCTTTATCTTCTGTCAGGCTTTGAAGTGCGCTTATTTTTAACATACTAAAGCTCAAGTAAAGTAACTGATTGTAATTTTTACTGTAGTGTGTGTAGTATTATATCTTAGATTCAAGATTAATACATTTTTGAAAAAGTACTACATTTTAACTTAATTAAAATGTGTAATTATGAATATATTTAAATAAATGATTACTTTTAAGTATAAGTGTACAATAAATGCTTGTCAGGTGTACTTTAGATATACTTAAGCGCTTTTAATATGAATTTAGACTATAACATCTTTTATTTAACTGTAATTAACATGTAATTAAGTATGCAAAAATGCACTTTTTTCACAAAAGATCAACAAAAACACACCTAAAACTTAGTGCCAGATATTTCTAGACAATAGTGCTGTATCAAAACAAAGCCAATTATACTTGCTGTGAAAAGACCTTGAAAGAATACTTCAACATTAAAGACAAAGAGACACATTAAGAGGAAATACTTTTCTTATGATATTAATTTCCAAAAATGACATAGTGGACAAGTTAAGCAGGCGGCGTTTAACACAGAGGTCACAGCTGAGACACAGATGCACAGAGACACCAGGAGGAGGGGCAGATTGAAATAAACGTGTATAAATACCATCCGTGGCCTCCCCATCTCCCTGTCAGTGCCTGAAGAAGAAAAGGTGAATAAAAACACGCGTTCATGACAGCATGCTGCTTCTTCTACAGGGCTGAGGTGACTCAAATTGAGAATGACAGACATCATCTTTCCGTCGAAAAAATGTAAATAAAAATGTGTCGCTTTTAGTTTTCTTGCGTTTGATCATAATTAAACACATATGCACCATAGGAAAGAAAAGCAGGTTAATCATGAACCTGATGTATAGTTGTGATGTGCGCTCTATGTCTTAAAGGGACAGTACACCTAAAAAATGAAAACTGATGAGTCATGATCTATATACCTAATGTCGCTCAAAAAAGGGTCCGTTGTGCTTCCACGTGTTTAATCCTGGCATGTTCACAATGCATACAAGAACTGCTAATCAGTTTTGCTACACAACACTACAGAAGAAAGAAACTGCAAATCATTTTTGAATGATCAACAATAGGGAGACTGCATTTACAGTGACATGCGGGTGAGCAGGCGATGACGGACTTTTCCTTATTAGTGAGCTTAAAAAACCAGCATGCTGATGACATGGCGCTATGTGGCTTCAACAAGCAGGAACATATCTACGAAAAAAGCGGTAAAACATCCACTCTTTTTCACTGGATGCGAACGCGAAAAGATCCTGAATGACTTTCACGTTTATAAAGTGTTTTTAACCGAGCCTCAAGCGCTAAACACATCTGTGGAGAGATGACATGATATTCCCTCTTTCTCACAGGAGAAAGCGGCGTGAGACAGGTCGCGGTGCCAGCAGGCTGAAGCTTTGGGGACTCACCATGGCGGTCTCCATCACGCTGGTGTGTGTGTATCCAGCGTGGAAGCCCTACGCACTGATGCCACCTGCCGGGGGCGCTCCGCATGCGCAGCGCTCCGACAGGCCTGTCACATCCGGGGGTGCACTGTGGTTGTCTGTCATGAGGTGCCAAAGGTCAAAAGGTGAGTGGAGGACAAAAAGTATAACAATGCATGGTGGACCGAGATCAAACCCACGAGAAAATGATCAAACGATAACTTAAAAGGATTTAAGGGCCTGCCATAAAATCTCACTGGTCCAAAATTCAAATGACAAATGGCAAAAAACAAACAGACATGGAAATTAAACGTCAAGTATGTTCTGATTAGCTAAATGTTTGTTGCTTTACATTCACGTAACATCTATTTCAGACAGTTCGCGTCTTTTTCTTTTCCACGTGATGGTTACTGTCCGTCTCATTCTTACGCCCAAGAAGCTTTATAGTCTTTCACATACAAGTGATTTCCACACTATTAACCAGCGCACAGCTGTTTTGCATTTAATCTTCCCTCTTACAGCTGGGTTTGTCTGGCAGGCTGCTTTAGAACAGTGGACCCACAGAGCCGCTCTGACACTGTGTGAAATCTGAGGTTATTTACAGTGGCGCCCAGGGCCGGCTCAGGGTGAAAAGAAAGGAGGAGAGCGAGAGATAAGGGAATGCAAATGTTTCTAAGCAGAACTCTGTAAGAAGCGGAGCAGCTGAGTAAAGTGAATGTGTTCAAAAATGTTATTCTGTTCCAGTTCATACACTGAAATCACACAGCGGTGAGGGCTGTTTAAAACTTTTCAAAAAGTTTATAAACAGGCCTAACAAACTGGATGATTTCAGAAAACATTTAAAGCCTAAAAAGGAAGGCAGCTGCTGTCGTCAAACCTTTGATGTAAAAAAATGTATTTAAGCTTTACATTTATGCTAAAAAAGGAGTTTAATTTTTAATAAGGGTTTAATATTTAATTAACTTAACTAATGGCAATACACGTAAATAACAAAAATGATTTTTGTAAATAATATTTTTTTACATATACTGGCACTGGACTTTAAAATGCTAAAAGGCGACTTAAATCAAAGCTCATAAACGAGGTAAGTCTCCTAAATCTGAAGAAGATATTAATATACAAGTTGCACAATGTCATACAAATAGAGAAATGATTTCAAAAATATATCAGTATTTTATGCTTTAAAATTATACAGTATGTCCCAGTGAATGTACAGTGTTTCACTGTATAGAGTGACAGAATGTACAATTAACAAACTGGCATGTTTGTGGCATTTTGACATTTTGAAATACAGCCCTGTGTTAAGGTAAAATATAAACATATACATTGAACTACTTTTATGATACTTTCATGGTGCTTTTTTGCCATATTTGCAGCTTGATCTCCATTTACTTTCAAATCGTTTTTTTTTCACTTTACAGGAAATATCATGAGCTTGGAACAATATGACGGTGAAGTACTGTGTGAGATATTCCTTTAACAGGACTCGATTAACAGCGAAGGTTGCCAAAAAATGATTCTTTACAGCAGAACTGGAACCTGCACAGATCTTTTGTTTGCCTGTCAAACTAACAAGGCCAATATGGCTTTATCTGCACAGATTGGCTTCAGGACCTAAAGATATGCCAGTACAGTGAAAAAAAAAAAGTTAAAAACCAACCCGTGCACATGCAAGCATGCAGCCAGGACATTAAGAAACCATAGATTTTTATCATCGCCCGTGGCCAGCGGCACAGAGCAACAAAGTGCTCCCTGTGCTATAAACATGCACAAATGGGCAACTATAGAGATGAGCCATAAGATCTATACTTTGTTTTTAACTCACTGAGCTGTAACAGAAACCTTCACAAGCCCGCTGAAGATTTTTGCACTTAGGAGTAAGACAGGGTTATCAGAATCAGAGATCAGTACACAGCTATAAGGAACCAGCATGAGCTCAGTTTTTGGTTTATTAGCGCTAGTTTAGCTAGCCGGATCAACACACAGATAGTGTGAACTACCTGTCAAGTCCACTACTGTGTTTAGAAGTTTGGAGTCAGCAAGAGTTTTTATGTTTTTAAAGTATATCATGCTCACCCAGGCTGCATTTATTTGATCAAAATATACGGTAAAACTGTTAATTAATACGCAATTAATCGCATCAAAAAATAAATGTTTATATATATATATATATATATATATATATATATATATATATATATATATATAATATGTGTGTGTACTGTGCCATATTTCTATATATATGTATGTATATATAAAGACATTGACAGTATATATTTAGAAAATTATTATATAAACATATTTAATGTACAATATATAAACTAATTTTTTATATTTATATATACATGATAAATATGCACAGTACTCACACATATATCATGTACACAAAAGCATTTATTTTGGATGCAATTAATATATTATAATAAATGTTAATGTCAATGTAAAGTGTTATCTAGATGAATATATTTTAATATTTGATTTATTGTTGTGATGCAATGCTGAATTTAAAGCATCACTTCTCCAGTCTTCATAGTCACATAATTCTTTAGAAAGCATTCTAATAAATATCCATTAAATATGGATCTAAATCTTTCATAATTTGGAGTTTGGAGGCTCAATCTCTATTCACTTTCATTGTATGGAAAAGAGCTATGCTGAACAATCTGCTAAACATCTCTTTGTGTGTCTAAAACGGAGAGGCTGAAGGTCTGTTCTGAGGATGGCTGCTGGCGGCGAGTGCCTGACCTAGCTGTGTGTGCTTCAGAGCCATGAGGTCGGCCAGTGCGGTGGCCGCCGAAGCAGAGAGTGAGTGTTTGTGGCGTGATGGGGTCTTCCTCCGGGGTGGGAGGAGGTGGAGGATGCACGGACGATGAGGTGGAGGAGCCCTGGATGACTCTGTTGAACCAGTGCTCTACGCTAGGATGTGCCTGGTGGGAGGCGAGGCGATCCGTCCCTGCGGCGCAGCGAACGCCCGTCTTCCGATGCAGAGGAGGTGTCTGGGAGGGCAGAACAAGAGGCTGATGGTGAGGTGGGACAGTTTTACTTCAATATCAACTCTGTGTCATTTAAAAAAAACAGCACAATGTTAGCGTTAGTGATTTGAGAAACAAATTTATAAAACAGAGATCTACTGAAACTTGAGAAAGTATTTGAAATGGAAGCCATCCTGGACCTTTGTCTTTTGTCATTGAATCATTTTGTCATTGATTAATTATCGAATGAAGTCAAGAATGTAGTTGATAGGATGTTACTTAGAGCCAAAGTCAAATAAAATTTTTGGACATACTGTTCTGGTAAAACTCTTAATATCTTTTACAGTTTGTTTTGAATCTAGATTATGCAGATCTCTGAACCTCTCACATTATAACTGATATGAGAATATGAAAAGACTTTTACATTGGAGACTCACTTGAGTTGGATAACGTGTCAAGAAGCTGATTACTTTATGGCGCAAGACCTCAAACAATCAATGCATTACATACCCGCTCTAGTTATAACCCTTGATCTAACCCATCTAAAAAATCTGCCTTTCTTCCTCTTCCAGAAATAAAGATATGATATTAAAATACTATGCAATGACCTACAAAGTCAAGGAAAATGTCAAATTTTCTCTTTAGGCAGAATTCTTGCCCAGCATCTCTTAATCAGCTGGTAGTGGATGGATGAAGCCAGTTCTCCTCAAGTGAATACATTAACTATCTCGATGTCAAATAAGTAAAATCTTTTCAGTCTTTTAAAGCTTTAAACATACTTTTTGTAACTATTGTTGCGTAAAATGCAATAAAATAAATAAAACATCCATCGTAAACTTCATGAGGTCTAATATATGATTGTTATGGAAGAAAGCAAAAAGCGTTTGTTCTCAGTCCAGGCTAATATAACTTTGATGAAAGCGGCCGAAGTTAAGCTGGAAAAATACATATGAAGCGCCAATGCTCATGGTTAGAAACAAAGCATCATGAGACCTGTAGTTTATGGTAACACACATGACTACATCATTTCCCCTATTATAAATACATCATAAACGTAATGCCAAAATAACAGATGTCCCACCAATTAATGAATAAAATATGTCATATAGCTAAACCATCTGTACTATTTCATCACGCTGAGCATCTTCTGCAGAGATTTAAAAGTGTAACAAAAATTAGAAAAGAACTCTATTAGAAAAATAGCTTGTAATAATCATTAGACTGCATTACCACTAATGTGAGCAGTTTTAATTTACTATTTAATTACCTTAACTTGTGACTTCAGTGTCCGCCAGGCCAAGTCTTATTGTCAACAAGTCACGCACTCTTAGGTGCCAAACTTAACATGAGCTACACACTATGAAATTTAATAATTCAGTGTCATACTATCATACTATATATATTGTGAATACAGGCATAATAAATGTTTAAAACGTTCACAAAATAAAATACAAAACAACAACATCCAATCGCATTAAATCGCACAACCTTACTCCAGAAGTTATTTTCCAAAGTTTTGAATATTTTCACCATCAAAAAGCATGACGTTGGCATGAAATTCAATCGAGAAAGAAAGGACAAATGAATGGCGTAAAGACAAAAGAGAGAGATTGACTGACAAGAAGCCCGTAGGTGGTAGCAGATTCGTTTAACATTAATTATGCAATTAATCACCCACAGGATTGAGTACTATGGGCGTGTCCCAGTAAATTGGGAGACAGACACTGAGCAACAAACAGTCATGCATTAAATGTGAAAGGCATTAGCTAATGTATCTCTTCAAAACAGCATTCTTGTGAAGAGGAAGAGTCTACTCACACTCAAGGGTGCACTGATACCTGTTATTAGTAATGCAAAACAGTCTTGTACCTGAATAAATCCCGAAAGCTTAGCATTAGTTTCAGTGGACACTTACATTTTGAAACTGAAACGGCTGATGATGGAGTAGTCAAATATATTAAATAGAAAACACAATTGGCAAATAGTTTTCCAATATTGTTATTTTCGATCAAAAATGCATCTTAATGAACATCTTAAAACAACTGCTAATGCAATGTCTGCATGTCTAATAATTTATGGGCAGCTCGTGGAAGAACCTAACATATAAAACTAGGCTCATTATTGTAATTCTATTCTCACTTCATGTCCTCCAGGCACTTTAAGAGATAACCTTGACACAGATGCAGAAAGAGCAAGATAGAAAGAAAGAGACAGAGACAATAGGCATGAAATAGAGTCGTGGGAGAAAGAGAAGTGATTTGAGAGAAATTGAGAACTGACTAGGAGGAAAAGGATGAGGCAGAAATGAACTGGGAATGAGTAAGTTGCGTCAAGAAGACAGAACGAAGAAAGACTGTGCTCTTAACAACTGCTTTACTAGAAGACCTGACCTTTAAAACTGAAATAATAATTGCGTCTAAAGCTCCTCTATCAGTCACTCCACCAGAAAAGAGTCTGAGGGTCTCGTCCAGAGGGACAAACACGGCGCATGATCTCTCACAGGGACGGAGCAGACCAGGAGCTAACAGGATAATGAATGCGCAACAGTATAAGATGACACAACAACATCAAAAACGGCCAGGAAAGTGGGTCAGACAGCTGTTTTTTCAAGCGAGTCAGATCCAGATGAAGCTAAATCAAATCAGTCACACTGTAATAAAGCTAGGTTTGCGAGGGTTTGATGTCAGCGATACCAAACTCCACTGGTTCTTGCATGTTACATGACTGATTGCGAGAGGAAATGTTTGATTATAGGCAGGTGAAAATACTATTTGTAATGGGGTAGAACTGAAGATTAAGATTTCAAGCATTTATAGCATTTTCTGGCAGTGCTTGCCTTGAATTTGATTTGATTTGTTCTCACTGAGCTGTTCAGAAGACTTGCATAGCTTAATCTGCAATCAAAATGTAAATAATGCTATCTTTTTCATTTTTGGTTGAACTATTTCTTTATGTGGTGTGTCAAGAATGGGAGAGAGGATGGGGCGTAGGGAAGAGGGGGTATCTGACAGGCCAGATGGATTTATCAGATCATCTCCGTTGGGGCAATCAGACAGCTTAGGCACTTTATGTGTGAGTGTGCATTACTGCATCCAGGGCACAAAGAATTAGCGGACCATGACCAATTCCCACGGGGGTGACCTGAATGGGCCGTTATGCTGATCTGACCCCACCCATGAACCACCTTTAATCTCGCTGACCTTTGCTGACTTCATCATTCTGACCGAAGAAGGACAGAGAGGTCATCAGGACACCAGAATCAGAGACTCGTAATGCTGAACTAACAGGGAGAGACAATAATGTAATCCAAATTGATGGACAAAGGCAAGACGTTACACAAACACGAGGAGAGAAGATGAGAGTTTTCAAACATAAGATGCAAGGTAATACAAAGAAATCACCAGACATAAAACAACCAGCTAATAAGCCCAAAGATAGTCTCATTGTTATAACAAGATCCAATCCCAATTATTACACTAAATAACCAATAAGAATGGAAAGGCTTGATCATAAAACTCTTCAGAATAGCCAATCAATCTCTCTACTTTTCTATATATGCAACCATATTTATTTGCATCCTACTTTCTTCTAGCCTTCCTCAGCATAGAGTTGTATTTTAAATACCTGTAAATCTGAATAAGGGCAGTGTGGCTTACTGCTTACAAGTTCCAGATGATAAGCCACATTGTGTGATACGATGAATGACACGAGCGTTTGCACGTGCTGAATCTTCTTTTTGCGACTATTACAATTTTGATAGACTAAGCCTGATTATTAAAGAAAGCCCTAATCTGAATATAATACAGCAGAAGAGCACTGTTCATGCTAGCAGCACCTAGGATCTGTAAACTTCTTTTTTCTATCAATAAAAATGCAGCTGAAATCAATTTTGAGAGTTGTATTATTGAAATATGATTTCACGTATCAGTTTTTCTTCAAGACAACAATACGATTAAATGTAGAAGGCAATGGAGGTTTGTGGTTTTACAACAGTAATCTCACGTTTCCTATCGAGTTTAATAAATAATGTTTTTCAAACTGTGCTCAAAATTGTAATATAACACCAAGGTTTGCTATTAGAGTCAGGGATTTCAATATGAACTCTAAGTATTTTCTCTTAAAATCAGAAATGATCACTGAAGCTGTTGTCATGAAATGTTGGGAAAATATACACGTGACTGTCAACAAGCGTCCCATTGTGTGGAAGTCTTCCTCCAAGGGAATCAGTTAACATGAAAAATCAGTCACATGAGGCGCGAAAAAACAAGATGTTGTCAATCTCTAAGCGATCCGTTTGGTGATAGCTGACGTTTATTGTGATGAGCTAGAGCTAAAATCTCTGCAGCCAGTAGGTCAGTGAAGCTGGAACTTTGTTAAACATCTCCATATGCAGGCGTGTGGGAGGAAGGTGGTCTACTGAACTGGCGGACAGGGCTATTCTCTTGTCAATAATGTGACTTTTATTCAGAAAGCCTAAACATTTGTTCTCTAAGGGCTCAGAAGATCCAAAACATCTTGATCCATGTCAGGGACTGAAACGCACATTGTCAACTGCTGTCATCAGCTGGAGAGATGAAAAATATAAAGAAAAAATGCTTCCAAACATTTCTGCTGTGAAAGGCTCCATAAAATCTAAGTGTGTGTGTGTGTGTTTTACCTAGAGTGCATGCTGCTGCTGAAGATTACTTGCACTAAAACAGAGCGAATCTCTTGAGAGAGCATACGGCATCTTTCTCTCTTTATACTTTTGCCAAAGGCTGCTATGTGGCAGCTCTGCCTGAAGGATCTGTGAGGATATATAGTGTGGGCATCAGAAGAATGAGCATTTTCAAATCCCAAATGTCTATATGATAGGAATAACACAGTAATAATATCTTATCTCAAAATTTACATATGCTTTCCTTAACGTTAGTGTGTGTTGGCGATTCATTCATCGATTTACTGCGATTCACACATTTCAAAATATCACTTTATTGTACTGAGATATTGCACATGCATACTTATAATATAACACAATATAATATTAATGGTTAAAGAAGGCAAACTGTGTCTTAAAATGCCCTTCTTTACACAATTATATAATATGACTTTTACATTACTAATATATTTAAATACATTTCAATACAAATACAACATAGTTTAAATCGCATAAAAAATTCGGTAGATGCATTTATATATTGTAGTTTTATCATACAACAAATGCTTAAGTAATTATGAAGTTACATAAAGTGGTTAAAACAAGTTCATTTTCATGATAAATGTAACTATATTTTTGTTGTTTTGTATCTTAAATGATACAGTTTTACCACTTTTGTGTAAATATAATAATTTTCAGAATAAGTACTCTTTTTGTGGATTTCTGCTGAAGCAGCACTTACACAAGAGTCTGTGTCTGTGGTGCTTGTCCTCTGTGATTACAGAGCTTAACAGAGAGGCTCCGTTTGTACCTGATCTGAAACGTTCATCCCTTGAGTTTACCACCAGGGTTGTTGGGTTTGGAAGCCTGGATGGGCCACTTGTGACGATGTTTGGATCTATGTTCTATCTGCAGTGACGGATCTACCTGCACACAAAACAGACCAGAATATACGATCTCAGTCATTGTTTTTGTTTTCTGAAAAACAACTACATTACTTCAATTTCCATACTTGACATTTGCTGCTTGGTGATTCACTCAATGCAGAAAGGTTTCAAATGACTCTGAAATGGACTTCCCAAACGCTGTGAGAATGAGATCAGAGAGCGCATTGAGAGTTACAAACTATTATTACAAGTGAGTCACTAAAGCTTTGCAGTAAACCTTCTAGTTCACTGTAGTTTACAGATATGAACTCTTCTGATGTGAATTTACTTTTCATAAGCAGTCAGAGGTGACTTTCTTCAGTTTCCAATGCCTATTCTGCATTAGATGCATAACATGATCATCTCTGAACTGGAGACTTCTCTACTGTATGAGTATTACTACCTGCATATGAGATCTGGCTGACCCCCATTCATACTTGTGGGATTCATGTTGATCCAGTGCTAGCGCCAGAAAGTGTAACGTCACAATACTTCATCAAAGCTTGACAGACACAGGCTTTAGAAAGCTTATCTGGCCCCAGGAACAGTTTTTTTATACTGCTTGACATTTGAGGCAGTGTGAGTAATTACCAAACAAGTTTCAGCTGAGACTAACAGGACTGGGTTTGCGTAATTGTAACATGACATATTATAAGCGAAAGCTGCTGTAAAAATCAAAACAAAATCTTATGCATAATCGACATGTTTTGGAGCATATCTCTGTATCTTGCGTCCATAAATAAAAACGAGATAATTTATGTTGCATTGTGATTTTAGTGTTGAAAGAATTAGTATTGTTTATTTGCACTGCAATTGTCCATAATAACCAAATAATAAATAAATTAATTCAGCTAAATATACTTAGAATCAGGATAGTAACAGGTTTAAAACTAATGCTGTCAAAGAATTGATTAGTGCTTTTGTGTTATATTAAATTGTGTATGTTCTCAAATACTTGCCTTTGTTTGTATTGAAACTAAAAATGTATATACTTAAAAAGTCAACTGAATTAAATGAAAAGGTAAGAGTAAAACACCAGTCGACTAACTAAATAATATAAATGACAGTGAATCTGAAAAGAAGCACGCCTGAGATATAGTTCACTTGTATAGCAATATTCTATTGACTACCTTAGCAAATTGGGAATAAGTATATATCACCCCTAAATTCAAGCCGTTTGATTACATATTCGGCCTTGAGAAAACCAGCCCTCAGCACTGTTCTACTGTAGATTTGGAGAAATTGGCACCTTGTAGAGGTTAAGACTGATGAGTCATGCAGCCCTTTCTGCGGTTACATAGAGCATCACAGCTGGAAGCTGCCTGCAAATGAGAAATCAAAGAGGCTTATGCTCTGATCACGAGGTCCACCTGAACCCCTCCATCTATCACACCAGGAAGAGTCCAGTGAATGCTAAAAAAATACCTCATGAGATTCATCTACCTGTGACTTACGCATAGGGACAGATGAAGGACATTTTAAAGAAAGCATAAGTCACGTCCTCAAACCTAAGTGAAAGCTCCGTCACATGGGTGAACATCTATCACAGGACTTAAGACAAGCACTGAGCCTGTTATCCTTTTCCTGGATAGCCAAGAAGTAGCGACATGGGATTGTTTACCTCCTCCCAAGCCGTTTGCTGTAACAGCGCTTCAGATTGACCTCTAACCCCAGAATCATTAGAAAGAGCCTTGGCTAACTGTGTTCGACATAGCGGGAGCATTCATTTCTGACTTTCCTCCGTAGGGGACTAATATCCTAAACAATAAACCAAGAGCTCAGGAGGGTCACTATTCTTTAACCACAGAACATAAAAGAGCGTACTATAAACAGGGCTTGCAAACTGGTAGGACTAGTTTAAGGTTTTCTGAAGACTTAAGATAATTTACAGTATCTAAAACAGCAGTCCCAACAGCTAAATCATAACAAACAGTTTCATTTGTGGACTAAATGATATGTATAACTCTTTCTTTACACACACACACAACCTGCTCAATTCTCAATTCTTTAAACCCTCTGAGACTGCCTTCTCCCTTTTTGACTTCTATTGCAAGGTTACTGAAACATGACTTTAATACTTCTTATAAAAATGCCTTTTCACTTCCTGTACCCCAAAACACTTACGATCTTTCCTAACGAAAACGCAGCATTCAATGGATTATATTACAGTTTATGCTAAAGGGTCCTGTTTCTGTCAGTCAGTTTGGATCTATGAGGACTAGACAGGACAATGCTCACTTTATTTATTGCATTTCGGTTCTGGAAAAACTTCCCTCTAGAACCTCCAATCCGCTTAACTCAACAAAAGCTTACGAACTTTGAAAAAGTTGTATAAGGGCCTAATCTGCAGCATCGAAAGGGATGAAACCTGCGGCCAGATCACTGAATCACAGCGATCACTGATAGCGTGTGCTGATCTCAACAGTGCGGCTACCACAATCAGCTATCGCTGCGCAAAGGAACAACACGAGGCAACCACAGAAACAAGTAAGCTCTGTCAGTTGCTAAGCAAAAAATATTCCTCACAGTTTGGCTGATAACCAGCCAATCCACAGGTCTACTGCTTCAAGCGATTGTTGCTAGTCAGAGTCTGGACAGTGTTTTATTAACTAGATCAGAAGAGTTACCGAGACGATACCCAGCCATAATGAGGTCTCATTTGGGAGTCTTGAAGTTAACACTGAGCTTTAGTGGTGTTCTATAAAAAGATGGGATTTGAGATAGGATGAACAGAAACAGGCTTTGTTGTGACTGATGCCCCTGCTATAAGGAATAGATTAGCTACTTAGACTTTGGGTAGTACGAATTAACATACAACCCCCGTTCTTGAATACAACCATAAATATATAACATTCACACAGTAAATCTCTTCTGTACCTCTTTTTCCACAGTGATAGGGTCCCCTGTCTGGACTGCTGTAGCTTCTCAGAGGATCATGTGGGAAAGTCATGGTGAGTCTGTCAGCGACTTATAAAATAGCCTGAACCAACTCCATGCAGTAAGAGCAGTCTTGCTGAGGCTAATTTAAATTAGTCCTAATTTCTTCAAACCAAACCAAAAATATAGGCGGTGCTTGAACCAGGCGTTCACTTTTCCACAACCACGCTTCTTCGTAAAATGTTGCAGGGCCATTCTAAAATTAAGCATACACAAGGAGTGTGGGTGGAGCTTGTCGCCGAGCGTCCAGTGAGAAACCCTGAGGGGTTGTTAGGACACGCGTGAACCAGTCTAAATGTTGACCCTCCGTGTAGAACAAATCACCAGAGATGCCATTGATCTGGGATGAGAGATTCGAGAACCTGTACCTTTTTGCTGCTGTTGCAGGTTTCATGACGACCCGATAATATTAATGAACATTTATACTAATACATAAATAATACCAAAATAAGTGTTTCCAAGGACAGGGTAAGTGAAAGAAAGCTGTAAAGTGAAAAAATATTTGTATTTATTATGGGTAGGTCACAACTGGTGTGTATGATTATTTATGTATACTGACTTTATAATTTATTTGGTTTGTCAAATGTGAAATATATTAAATATAGACAGCATGATGGTTTAAACATATTTTTTGTTGTATTACAAAACATGAAAAAAGTTTTCTGAGGGCACTGTCTTTCTTTTTTAGTTTGGAGGCGTGAGTAAATACGGACATAGCGTTTTGGTACATTCGTTTCCCATAAAAGACATGAAAGAGCAAGGAACGTCAAGCCTTTTATCCACGTCTATATTCTGCATTTGAAAGAGATATGTGCGGATATGGGCTGTTGCTATACACCTAAGCCAAACAACAAGACACACACCACATGGTGAGGAGTTTGAACCCTGCACTTAGATTTTGGTTTTATAATTGTGGATCTCCTATTCTCCAGACACACACATTGTTTCCATTAGCTCAGAGTATCCTTGACAGTGCAGAAGACTGTGCATGCATTTCAGATCAATCCAGACCGCGGTAAAACGCAGACCTCGCGCGAGAATCGAAAGGGGTAGCCAGTGAAGATTTATAACCTGAACTACGCGGCGTCTGCACAAAGAGTTCATTAAACAGTGGATTTGGTTGATGTAGTTGTTTACCTTGTATCTAGTGTGTAGGCGCATAATAATTTCCCTCTTTTCTTTCATAGCCTTTCAGCTAATGATGTCACCTACAGAGAGAAAAGAAAACAAGTTGTGAGTAGATCATGTATTCTGTGTTTGAAAAGCTGTGTAAAAATTGCTCAGCGTCAGCCCATCACCTGGCACAGCTTGAGGGCACGAAGAAGATTCACCGGACATGATTGCGTAAACTGCCCAGCTGCATGGTAGCCACAATGCACTGCAAACTGGGCAGAACAACCAAAAATATCTGGGAAACAGTATCATACACAGGCTTATAAACTTTACTAACTAAATGTCTTTTTGAATTTATAGATCAACCATAGTGAAAGACAGCCTCACTGTAGCACTATAAGGGCCTAATCATTACTTTGTTCACTTAGAACTAAATATAGTTGAGTTGATTCAGCAATGTGAGGTATATTTTAACACCTTACAATCTGCTTCATTTATGTGTATTTTTGCATTGGCAGTTAAGTATTGATATTAGTCTGTAATTAACCAACTAACATGGTCCTATCGGTGACAGACAGTGGTCTCAAATATCTGGACACACGTTACATCAAAGAAAATACAGAACCAATAAACTATAAGTGTTAAAAAAAGTCAGAAATTATTACTTTTTATTCCTTGGATGCATTAAATTAAAGTGTTTTGTTGCTACAAAATAATTGTTATGTTCTTTTTGAACTTTTAGCGATCAAAGAGAAGTTGTGACAAAGTGTCAGTTTCCAACAAATTAGATAAATCTTATAATAAGTCTTAAATTCAATTCTTATTAAATGATTATTAAATTCTATTTGTTATCTAAAATAATAGTTTTTGCTTTACTGTCTGTGTAGCTACTAGGTGTATTATTCTGTGTCACCTGCTCAAACACACATACAGTACATTTGTTAATATTTACATGTATGCTATATTTATATTCATATAATTTATATTATAGATCTATATAATCATTTAAAAACAAAACTGATCTGAGCATACACATGCATATGTGTGCTGTCTCTCATAATATACACGATGCACACATATAAACATGTAGCAAAACATTTTGGTGAGTGTAAAAAAAAAAGATCTTATACCAAAGCCAAGCTTTTGAACAACAGTAGAAATTATAAAAAGCATGTACAAGTCTAAAACAACCTTCAAACCTAAACACAGCATTCTTTTAATGTACTGCATTTATTAAATTTCTATGAATGTTTAATAAATATTCTGAAAATGATTGTAATTTCACATAAACTTCTTGATACTTATTAAAATATAATTTTACTGGCATGAAGCGATTTCCCCTGTTTATTCCAGCAGCAGATATTGCTGTGGCAGTCTGAGCTCTGATACAAACAGGCTAATTACAGGCTGTCTGAGACACATACAATTTATAAACTAATGGAGACCTTTCCGATCAGTGTACCACAATCTCCAGCCTGCCACACTTTGGTTCTCCAAATACTAAAACGCTGAAAAATCAAACATGAGTTAAACGTCAAGCTTCAAATATATAAAGCTGAAAGCGGTCATTTGCATTTGTCGCTTGGTCAGTTGAGTCTTAACTGATGATGAATCATTCGGTCTGAGTATGCTGAGATGCCACGACATTTATTGCTATCAAAGCGCACAGCTGGGATTTATTGACACAAAGCCGATGGAATGTTATGTGATAAAACAATTGGTAAACGCGGATCAATGAACAACTGGCGAATACCAATACTAGTCGGTCTGTTTTGCTGGGCTGTGAAAATCAAAGATGAAGTTGAAAACTATCACCTAATCATGCACTGTGGTCCTGCTTGGGAGCGTCGAAGCTCGTGTAGGGATGCTTATTCCCTTGTTATCCTGCATCACCCGCTTCCCTCCGAGATCCAAGCCTGTAAGGCTTTCTGCTGCCAGCCATATCGGTTCAGCGGTAGGCCACGGCCCTGCTGACTTCCAGCCACTAAAGAAAAGTGGGGCTCCCCAAACAGTCTCCCAGGCACATTCCCACCTCCCCGTGCACGCAGCCGTCAGGAGAGATGATAAAAACCTCCGCAGATCACCGGGAGGGGGCTTTAGGAAACCACCGCTCAAACAGCTGGGTCGCCAATCAACACTGCTAACCTGCAGTTCACAACAACCACCCAAACCCTATGTTCACATAAGATATGCCAAAGTTGTGCCGAAAGCCGGCGAGGAAGAGCGGATGGGTTTGAGTCAGTGGAATGACTGAGATTTCCAGCAGAGGTCGGCCGGCAGGCACTGTCGCCAGTGTGTACCGATGCTGATCATTGAGCTGAGGTCCTGTCTCGGAATGAGATCGAGATCATGCAAACAATACTCTCTACTGTAGAAAAGTTCTGACAGCTGAGCTGTTTGTGCATTGTCACAGCTCAAACTGAAAGTTAAAGTGAAACACTGCAATGGGCGGCTATTCTCTTAACACTACACAGCACTACAGACTCCTCTCTTCTAGCGATGAACCTCAGCTCATCCTGGACACAGTGTTGGGTCACAGATTGGTGAAGATGGAGCATATGTACAGAAACAGAGCAGCTCTGCTGTAACAGTGGCATTAAGATAAGACAGTCTTTTTTCTAGTTAACCCGATAAATTCTGTAAAAAAAAAAAAAAAAATTATAGAAAATTTGAATTGTAAATAAAATATATGTAATACAGTTCTTAAAACTAAAATTAATCAACTCATAATGATATACTCATATTTTTTCAATATTAAGGTGGATAATATAACCGATAAAGCAGTCTGCATAAAAACACTAGATCAAATCAATATGATAAATCAATGTATATATATATTTTTTTCATGTTAAGACCAATAATACATAAACATCTCATAGTAAATTTTATGCAATTTTGTTTCAATAATTGAAAAACAAAACAACAATAACAGCAAATACTATTAGCTTGATTATTTATATTAAGCTGGTTGACTTTATATAATTAGATATGCTCATGAAATTTGATTATTTTTATTAATTCTAAATAAATAATATTAATAAATAAATCGGCCTCAAATACTTATAAGACAACTTTTCTTATTAATATTTTTTTTCATATTCATATTATTTACAAGCAAATGTAAATTTTATGAAATGTATTCTAAATGAATAAAATTATATTTACAATTTTA